>NC_134359.1:263170306-263220306 GCF_048569485.1 Anomaloglossus baeobatrachus
ACTCCTTGAGATAATCCTGCAGATGCTAGGATCCAGGACTCAATGGCCAACACAGTCAGGTTCAGGGCCGCAGAATTCTGATGGAAAAACGGCCCTTGGGACAGTAAGTCTGGTCGGTCCTGGCAGTGACCACGGTCGACCGATCGTGAGATGCCACAGATCCGGATACCACGACCTCCTCGGCCAGTTTGGAGCGACGAGTATGATGCGGCTGCACTCGGATCTGATCTTGCGTAGCACTCTGGGCAAGAGCGCCAGAGGCGGAAACACGTAAGGGAGCTGAAAACTGCGACCAATCTTGAACCAAGGCGTCTGCCGCCAGAGCTCTTTGATCGCGCGACCTCGCCAATGAATGCCGGGGACCTTGTTGTTTGTTGCCGGGATGCCATTAGGTCGACGTCCGGCACTCCCCAGCGGCGACAGATTTCCTGAAAACACGTCCGGGTGAAGGGACCATTCCCCTGCGGTCCATGCCCTGGCGACCTGAGGAAGTCTGCTTCCCAGTTTTCTACGCCTGGGATGTGAACCGCGGATATGGTGGATGCTCTGTCCTCCACCCACATTAGAATGCGCCGGACCTTCTTGGAAGGCTTGCCGACTGCGCGTCCCTCCTTGGTGGTTGATGTATGCCACCGCTGTGGAGTTGTCCGATTGGATTCGGATCTGCTTTTCCTTCCAGCCACTGCTGGAAGGCTAAGTAGGGCAAGATTACACTGCTCTGATTTCCAGAACATTGATCTGAAGGGTGGACTCCTGCGGAGTCCCCACGTCCCCCTGAGCCCTGTGGTGGAGAAACACTGCTCCCCACCCCGACAGACTCGCATCTGTCGTAACTACTGCCCAGGATGGGGGCAGGAAGGATCTTCCCTGAGATAATGAGGTGGGAAGGAGCCACCATTGTAGAGAGTCCTTTGGTCGTCTGGGAAAGCGAGACTTTCCCTGTCCAGGGACGTTGACTTCCCGTCCCATTGGCGGAGAATGTCCCCATTGAAGTGGGCGCAGATGAAACTGCGCAAAGGGAAACTGCTTCCATGGCTGCCCACCATCTTCCCTAGGAAATGCCATGAGACGCCGCAAGGGATGCAACTGGCCCTGCAGGAGAGATTGCACCCCTGTCTGTAGTGACCGCTGCTTGTTCAGCGGCAGCTTCACTATCGCTGCTAGAGTATGAAAACTCCATGCCAAGATACGTTAGTGACTGAGTCGGTGATAGGATCGACTTTGGAAGTTTGATGATCCATCCGAAAGACTGTAGAGTCCTCCAGCGTAGCATTCAGGCTGTGCTGACATGCCTCCTGAGAGGGAGCTTTTGACCAATAAGTCGTCTAGGTAAGGGATCACCGAGTGTCCCTGAGAGTGCAAGACTGCTACCACCGCCGCCATGACCTTGGTGAAGACCCCGTGGGGCTGTCGCCAGACCAAATGGAAGAGCTACGAACTGAAAATGGTCGTCTCCTATCACAAAACGTAGAAAACGTTGATGTTCTGTAGCAATTGGCACGTGGAGATAAGCATCTTTGATGTCTATTGAGGCAAGGAAGTCTCCTCTGGGACATTGAGGGCAATGACAGAGCGGAGGGTTTCCATCCGGAACCTCCTGGCGTGCACATGTTTGTTGAGCCGTTTTAGGTCCAGAAACAGGACGGAAACGAGCCGTCCTTTTTTGGAACCACAAAGAGATTGGAGTAAAAACCCTTGCCCTTGTTTCCTGAGGAGGGACTGGGATCAACCACTCCTTCCGCTTTTAGGGGAATCCACCGCCTGCAGCAGAGCATCTGCTCGGTCTGGATGTGGGGGAGGTTCTGAAGAACCGAGCTGGAGGACGAGAACTGAAACTCGATTCTGTACCCGCGAGACAAAAATGTCCCGTCACCCACCGGTCTTTGACCTGTGACATCCAAATGCCGGAAAAGCGGGAGAGCCCTGCCCCCGACCGGCGATGCGGAGGGGGGGGCTGGAAGTCATGAGGTAGCCGCTTTGGAAGCGGTAACCTCCATTTGCTTTCTTGGGGCGTGTGTGAGTCCGCCACGAATCTGAGGTTTCTTTGCGTCCTCTGAGTCCCTTTGGACGAGGTAAATGGTGTCTTGCCCGAACCTCGAAAGGACTGAAACCTCTGCTGCCACTTTTTCTGCTGAGGTTTGGATGTTCTGGGTTTGTGGTAAAGAGGAGTCTTTACCCTTGGGACTGCTTAATGATGTCAGCCAATGGCTCGCCAAAACAGTCTCTCTCTAGACAAAGGCAAACTGGTTAAACATTTTTTTGGAACCAGCATCTGCTTTCCAGTCCTTTAACCACAAGGCTCTGCGCAAAACTACCGAATTGGCGGGACGCCATTGAGGTGCGACTGGTAGATTCTAGGACCGCATTGATAGCGTAAGACGCAAACGCCGACATCTGCGTGGTAAGGTGCGCCACTTGCGGCACTGCTGGATGCATGATAGCATCCACTTTTGCTAAGCCAGCTGAAATAGCCTGGAGTGCCCATACGGCTGCGAATGCCGGAGCAAAACGACGCGCCGATAGCTTCATAGACAGATTTTAACCAAAGGTCCATCTGTCCTGTCATTGGCATTCTTTAAGTGAAGCGCCATCCTCCACTGCAACTATGGATCTAGCTGCAAGTTTGGAAATCGGGGGGTCTACCTTTGGACACTGTGTCCAGCGCTTGACCACCTCAGGGGGGAAAGGGGAAACGCGTATCTTTAGATCGTTTAGAGAAACGCCTTTCTGGGTGAGCGTCGTGCTTCTGGATTGATTCTCTGGAAGTCAGAGTGATCTAACAAAGCACTCAATTTACGCTTGGGATAAAGGAAACGAAACTTCTCCTGCTCCGCCGCCGCCTCTTCTGCTGAAGGGGCTGGGGGAGAAATATCCAACAGCCTATTGATGGCTGAGATAAGGTCGTTTACCATGGCATCCCCATCAGGGGTATCCAGGTTGAGAGGGGGTTCCAGGAGTGGATTCCTGATTCACTCTCATCAGACACATCACAGGGAGACTGATTGCGCTGAGACCCCTGAGCAGTGTGAAGACGTCGAGGGTCTTTCCCAGCGAGCTCGCTTAGGGTGGCTGGGGCCATCATCTGAGTCATAATCCTCGGCCTGTTGAAGCCGGGGACCCCCCTGTGGGCTGGATTACATTCCAAGTAAGGGGGACCTGAGGACAGAGGCCTCGCCGTGCCCAGAGACTGAGCCCCATGCATAGATTGCAAGGTTTCAAGGATTTTTTGCCATAGACACAGACATATTATCTGCAAAAACTGCAAAGTCTGTCCCTGTCACCGGGGCAGAACTTACAAGCGTCTCAGCCTGGGTCGCTACCTCTCCTGACTCCGGCTGGCGAAGCAGCACCGGGTCGGAGCATTGCACACAATGGGGGTCATCGGAGCCTGCTGGTAGATTAGCCCCACATGCAGCACACGCAGTATACACAGCCCTAGCCTTGGCAAGCCTTGCGTTTTTGAGGATGACATGTTGCTGCTTCCACAGAGCGATCTGGGATATGCAGCCAGAAGCGCACCTCACAGTGCAAGAAAATACAATATCTATATATCTGTACCCAGTACACTGATACACAGTGAGGCACTAGAGGGGACCAGCACAGAAAAATCGCTTACCGCCCCGCTTAAAAAGCGGGGTGTGTGGTCGCCAGATAGCCCCTAGTCCAGGTCTCCCAGAGCCTTGCGTCCTTCCTCCAGCCAGGCATGCATGTAATGGCTGCCGGCGTCTCGAGAGAGGAAGGGGGGCGGGCCCTGGGCGTTTCCTGGCCAAGAGCGGGGAAGCCTGCTTCCCTCTGTGCCAAGTGAGAGGGCTGGAGCATGTAAATCAGGCTCCAGCCCTCGTCGCTGCTAGCGAACAGCGTCTCTCCCCTACCCTGAATGACAGGGTGGGGGGCGGGAACGAATCGGAGCTGCCGGCGTCCTAGGCCCAAAAAAGCCGGGGACTCAATTTATAAACCGCCGCCGCCGTAAAAGCGCGGACGGCGGATCCCCGGCGCACCACAAGTCACAGCAGCGCCGCCCGGTCCAGAGGGGGTCGGCGCTGCGTTCCCATACACAAAAAAAAGTCCCCCAGTAATCTGTAGGGACACCAACTCCACGTTGCGGTCCCCCGGCGCACTACAACACCCAGCCAGCCCGGAGTGTGGTCTGTGGCCTGCCGGGGGACACAGAGTACCTGTATGATGCAGGGCCTGTCCCTGATCGTACTCCTGCTCCGTCTCCATCAGGTTTCTAATGGGTCTGTGGGATGGAGCCCGGCGTCAGAGCTGAGAGGCCGGCAGGATCCCACTTCCACAGAGCCCTACCAGGGGATGTGGAAGGAAAAACAGCATGTCAGGCTCCAGCCCTGTACCAGCAATAGGTACCTCAACCTTACAACACCATCCAGGGGTGAGAAGGGAGCATGCTGGGGACACTATATGTGTCCTCTTTTCTTCCATCCGAAACAGTCAGCAGCTACTGCTGACTAAAATCTGTGGAGCTATGCATGGGATGTCTGACCTCCTTCGCACACAAAGCTAAAACTGGAGAACCCGTGATACCACGGGGGGGGTATAGCCAGAGGGGGGAGGGGCCTTGCACTTTTAATGTAGTGCTTTGTGTGGCCTCCAGAGGGCAGTAGCTATACCCCAATCGTCTGGGTCTCCCAATAGAGCGCTGAAGAAATATCGGGTAACTAAAAGCAAAGCACTTTTTGCTTGGCTACCCAATATTTATCTTGGTTACCAGCATACACCGCTTAGCGCTGGCTCCCTGCTCCCGTAACCACTGTAAATATTGGGTAACTAACCAAAGCACATTGCTTTGGTTACCCGATGTTTATCCTGGTTACGGGTGCAGGGGAGCCAGAGAGAGCATGCGCAGAAAAAAGCCTACGGATCGCGCTGCTCAAAAAACGTTACAGGCTGCGTTGCTCCCGCCCGGCAGTCCAGTTAAAAAAACGACTGACCCGCGACACAGCGGATGAAACGCAGCATCATCAGTCGCAATCCGTCACTAATAGAAGTCTATGGGGAAAAACAGGATTCCTGCAAAATATTTTTGCAGGATACCGTAATTCCTCAAGGCGACGGATTGTGACTGATGCAAAACAACGGAAGTGTTGAAACTTAGCCTAAAGGGAACCTGCAAGGTGCAATATGCACCCAAAAACCACAAGCAGTTCTGGGTGTATATTGATAATCCCTGCCCAATTGTCCCTGTAATACACTAGTATAGATAAAGAGATCTTTAGAAAAAGTATTTTCTAAAGAGCTTTTTTCATATCCTAATGAGTGCAGAGACTAGTCGTGAGGGCGTTACTTCCCCTGACTAGTTGGCCCCCATAGCATATTTGGCACGCTACTGTGGGCGTGCTAACATGCTATTGAATGCGCAATGTCAGATGATGGTCGTGCTCACCTCTCTGCTGCCATTGCGTCCGAGGTCCCCGGTTTCAGCTCAGTGTGCATGACCCCGGACTTTGGTCATACGTACTACATGAGTTTGAAGCAAGGACTCGTACACCTGGCGGTCATGCACACTATCAAGGTCGGGTGTAAGAGTCCCCAGCTTCAAACACATGTAGTGTGCATGACCAAAGTCCAGGATCATGCACACTGAGCCGAAAATCAGGATTCAGACGCGATGGCAGCGGAGAGGTGAGCGCAACCATCCTCTGAGCCTGCACATCCATAGTACTAACATGCTAAGGGGCTGACTAGCTAGGCGAAGTAAACGTCCTCATGACTAGTCCCTGCACTCATTAGCATATCATAATGGATCTTTAGAAATACTTTTTCTAAAGATCTCTTTACCTATGCTAGTGTATACAGGGACAGTTAAGGCCCCTTTTCACACTGAGACCTTTCTAGCGATCCCACCAGCGATCCCAACCTGGCCGGGGAATCGCTGAAAAAGTCTCTAAAACAGTGGCTGGTGAGCTGTCAAACAGGCAGATCTGGCCAACGACGGCAGCAGCGATATGGACCTGCAGAACGACCTCGCTGGTCGTTGGGGGACGTGTCCACACAGCAGCTATTTGACGACTCACACCTATGTTAGGGGCGTGGTGTTTGGCGCTGAAGCCACCTAGGTGTCCTTTTTACACGCCCCCCTCAGCTCTGATTGGTGATCGCTAGTGCGTTCTTATTGGTGACCCTGAGCTTGGAAAGCTTGGCAAAAAGTCGCTCTTGTATATCCTTTGTTCCTGAGCTTCTGTTTGCTTAGCAGATCTTTGTAGAGTTCTCTGTGCGGCGACTCCTCACTGGTTTATCTATGCAGCATCAATACAGCTTCAATCCAATGATGCTTACTGTGAGGTAAAATCCGGAGATATGACGATAAAATCATGATATTCAAGTATGTCAGGAAGCCCTCTCCTGGTGTCACCCCCCCTTTCCTTCACACAACTGGTTTAGCAACAAATCCCATGGCCATTTCCTGTGATATGGAGATGAGGTGGGTGTGGGAACAATGGACACAGGATGACTCCCTGCCGTCACCCTGTAACAAGAGTTGTATCTCATTAGCAAGGCTATGGAACTAGCAGACAGAAACGACTCCAGTAAAAAAATGGTTCATATCTCGCAAGCCATATTTCCGATAAATATGGCAACCATAAAAATGGTGTCTCCGCATGCGGACGATGCCGGCACACCCTTTTTTATGGGAGCAGGACATTGGGAAATGCCCCAGGCCGTGATATCAGCCAATGTGGAACTAGTAGACAAGTCATGAAAACCTCTCATTCTGTAGCTAAATTCATAACTGTCACAATGAGAGCATTGGCGTCCGCCTACGACGCTCCCAGGCCAAGTTATGGCCATATTTCCATGTTGTGGATTTTGTCCATAACTCCAGCCAGGGGTGGAGCAGTGCTCCCTCTGAGGTCACGAAGGTAGGAGGGGACCTGGATCTGCCCAGGTTGATAACCCTACTTCGGCCATTTTCCAGTGTTTCTTTTCGCTGGGGGGCACGTGTAGGAAACATCTGTGGGAAGGATCCTAGAAACCTGGGTACAGCGCCCCCCTGTGGCCAGACGCAACAAGGTAACTGCTGGAACTGTGTAATGCCTGTTTGTAAACCATGCTTTATCTGTAAACTGTTACTCTGACATATGTATATTCTGTAGATTCCCTATTGTATATATTGTAGTTTTCTAGTGTGCTTTAGGCTGATTAAATTATATAATTAATCTTGGGCTGTTTCTGTTATCTCGATCTTGAATCCCACGTCTGTGTGTTCGGCTAATAGTTACCGTAAATCGGTTGGTGGCAGCGAATTGTGCCAAGGATTATTGTGGGGAGGCCCAGTGAGATTCGGGGAGATTTTTATATATTCCGCCCGCGGAGGTCGGGGGAATATATACCTTACTCTCACCGGGGACCCTTCGATAATCGGCAATAAGTAGTATAGCGGCCCTCCCTTGCTTATGGTCGGGCAATTCCATAATTGGCCTGACTATAAGAGGGGCGCTAGAGAGCGCGTCACGTGCTCTGTCTGTCGGTCGGGAGGTATAAAGGAGGGGGTGACCCCCACTTGTTACCCCCCGATTGTGACGTACTGGTAGCCAGCGCGGGGGGATTTCTGAGTGGACCCCCCCGGTGGTTTTGTGACATATTGGTGGCAAGCGGTGGGATCGAGATAAATAGTGTGTGTGAGTGTGAGACCCATACTCCCAGACACTAAAGACTGCCTGCAGCAGCCGTGGCTGCTGGGGTCTTCAGACTAGCTCAACACTAGAGTGTCAGAGTGCAGATACTGTAAGGTGTGTGGAGGCATCAGGTGTCAGTTCTGTGTCAGTGACCAAAAGTCTGCAAGAATGGCTGATGGCACCAGGAGCAGAGCTATGCAACTGGCCAATGCTAAGGCAGGAGCCGAAGAGAGGGAGGACGGTGCTGTGGACAGTAATGAGGAGGTTGCCCACGAGTCCTCCAGGAGCTCGACGCCAGAAAAAACAGCTCTGCAGAGGACATTGCACAACCTAGCAATTATGGACAAGATGAGGAGCAGCTCACCCAAGGGGTCCCTCAACGAGCCAGATGGCCAGCCCTCCGCTCTGCAATGGACAGTGGAAGCACCAGGCTCCGCAGCGGGCCGCAGATCACCACGTGCCATTCCACCGAGCCTGGGAGGCTCGGATAGCCTTCTTCAAAATGGCTATGGCCCTTCTCCAGGCTGGAGACCAGAAGGGCTACAAGGAACTCCTGGCAGAGCGCAGGGCAGAGCGGCAGGCAGCGCGTGACGCTGAGGCTGCGGAGCGGCACGCAGAGCGTGAGGCTGCGGAGCGAGAGCGGCAGGCAGCGCGTGAAGAGCGAGAGCGACAGGCAGACCGTGACTACCAGCTGCAGCTAGCTCAGCTCCGGCCCTCATCAGCCACATGTGACCTTCGAGGAACACCAAACTTCCAAAGGTCCGTGTTGAGGACTTCCCAGTGCTGGAGAAGGATGGAGACTTGGACTCTTTCTTGACTGCTTTTGAACGGACTTGCTTGCAGCACCATCTGGACAAGGGACCAGTGGGCCAAATACCTGGACCCCCCGTTTAAGGGGTAAGGCCCTGGATATCCTTGGGGACTTTGCCTGCTGAGGCAGATCAGGGCTACGACACCATCAAGCGGGCCCTGATCCAACAGTACAACCTCACTCCAGAGTCCTACCGCAAGAAGTTCCGGAGCCTACAGAAGGGACCAAAGGACTCCTGGGCTGACCACCGGCGGGCACTTGCCCGAGCTGCCGACCACTGGGACCCAAGGCCTGCAGCTTTTCCACCGGACCGGAGATCCTGGACTTGGTCATCACGGAGCAACTCTTGTGGAACTGCCCTGAGGATCTCCGGCCAGTTCATCCGAGACCAGAAGCCAAAGGGGTCCCACGGCTTACAGCTGCCCTTGCCGATGACTTACACCAACAACCGGGCCCCCTGAGGCCAGGAGAGCGGCCACCAGCAGCACCTGGGAGAGGGGGGTAAGATGAATTCTGCGACTGCCCCACCTGCCCCTAGACTGCAGGGGGTGTCCCCCTCAACTCCCCCTCTCCAGGCCCGTGGCGGAACCAAGACGGTGCCACCAGTGCAACCTACCTGGACACTTCAAGGCCATGTGCCCTCAGCGTCCCCAAGGCCCCGGCTCCGTCCCCGTCCCCAAGGGCCGCCCAAGGTGTATTGTGTGGGTGGGGGTGGTGGTAGGTCCCTGGACAGCTTCCAACCTGTCCACCGTCGGCCGGTCTGTGACCATAGGACTGCGAGACAGCGCCTCGGAGGTGACTCTGGTGCGGCCTGAGATGGTGTCCCCCCAAGACTTGATCCCTGGAAAAACCCTCGCTGTCTCCGGGATTGGAGGCACTGACCCGGCGCTGCCTGTTGCTGACATTTATGTGGACTGGGGCGCAGGGCGGGGGGTGAGGGAGGTGGGGGTAACTGATCGGATCCCTGCAAACGTGCTACTTGGGACAGATTTGGGGCAGATAACCTCCCAGTTTGGGCCCCCCCCAAGGGCTGAACCTTCAGCCCGTACTGACATGACTCCTAACAATGTTAATGTGTTATCTATGAATGATGTAAGGGAGGAGGGAGTGAACTCCGATATTTCTGCTTGCATAGACACCATAGACACACACTCAGCTGCAGCTGTGACAGGGGAGGGGGTCAGAGAAAGGTGTGACAATGCCTCTACAAGTAATCAGCCTGTGAGCTGGGATCTGCTGCCCTCTGCAGGGATAAGCAGAGAGCAGGGTGCTGCAGGGGGAGGACCAGTGTGTGGGGTGGGGGCTACCACAGCAAATGTGGGGTCCCCAGAGATTTCACAGCGGGGTTCTGTTGCTGCAGGAGGGGAACAGGCAGGTGAGATTGGGGCCGGTCCAGGAGCGGAAGTGCTCCCAGGTAAGATCTCGGTGCATGGTTCCCCCACAACCGGGGTGTCAGGAAGCCAGGTAGGTCTGCCTGAACCGGCGACTTGGTCAGGAACGGAGGAGGAGCAGGCACGACCCACGGTCGCAGCGGCTGTGGCCGCTGTCACCCGCAGTGGGAGTGCTGGAAGCCAAGGGGCCTCCCGGAGGTCCGATAGCTCTTCCCCTTCTGACCAAGTGGCAGCCGAGTCAGGTGGAGGCCAGGACACAGGTCCCGGGGTACTGACTGAAGATGTGACAGTCTCGTCGATTCTGGCCACATCTAGTCAGGGGTTTCAGGCAGCGTTAGAAGCTGACGACAGCCTGAAAGCTCTTAAGGAGCAGGCGGCACAGCCTCCCTCGGACTCGGACCCGGAGCGAGTGGTCTGGGACCAAGGACGGCTGTACCGGGCCACGGTCCAGCAGGGTTCACCGGAGGCGTGGCCCAGGGACCGACAGTTGGTGGTACCCTATCCGTTCCGGACGGAGTTGTTGCAGATCGCACATGAGATTCCGATGGCCGGACACCTAGGGATCGCTAAGACCAAGGCCAGGTTAAACCAGCATTTCTACTGGCCAAAAATGGGGGCCGATGTGGCTGCCTACTGCCGTTCGTGTGAAACCTGTCAGAGAGTGGGGAAGGCGGGGCCACGCCCCAAAGCCCCACTGGTATCTCTGCCAATCATCGATGAGCCTTTCAGGAGGGTGGCTGTGGATCTGGTCGGCCCGCTGGCCATCCCCAGCAGCTCCGGGAAACGCTTCATACTGACGGTAGTGGACTATGCCACCCGGTACCCAGAAGCAGTGGCCTTGTCGTCCATTCGGGCTGACAAGGTGGCCACCGCATTGCTGGAGATTTTCTCCCGAGTGGGTTTTCCCCAGGAAATGCTCACTGACCGGGGGACCCAATTCATGTCCCAGCTGATGGAGGCCCTCTGTAAGCAAGTCCAGGTGCGACATCTGGTGGCCAGCCCGTACCATCCACAGACTAATGGCCTGTGCGAGCGGTTCAATGGCACCTTAAAGCAGATGCTTAAGATGTTGGTCGACTCCCATGGGCGTGACTGGGAGCGGTATCTCCCACACCTGTTATTTGCTTACCGGGAGGTTCCACAGGCCTCAACAGGATTCTCACCGTTTGAGCTCCTGTACGGGCGACGTGTGCGGGGCCCCCTGGCTCTGGTGAAAGAGGCTTGGGAAGGGGATTTGGCCACCCCTGGAGTGTCGGTTATCGAGTATGTCATGCGCTTCCGGGACAAAATGCAGGCCTTGACGCAACTGGTACACGACAATATGGCTCAAGCCCAGGCCGATCAGAAGCGTTGGTACGACCAGAACGCTTGTGAGAGGACCCTACCAAGTGGGTCAAAAGGTGTGGGTACTGGTCCCCGTACCACAGGACAAGCTTCAGGCAGCCTGGGAAGGCCCATACCTCGTGTACCAGCAGCTCAACCCTGTAACGTACCTGGTCACCCTGGACCCTGCCCGTGGAAGGCGGAAGCCCTTCCATGTGAACATGATGAAGGCACATCATGAGCGGGAGGCATGTGCGCTCCCCGTGTGCAACCTGCCCGAGGAGGGAGAAGCGGAAACCCTCTTGGATATGCTAGCCCAGGTTAGGGCAGGCGGATCCATTGAGGATGTGGAGGTTGGCCACCAGCTCTTGGAAGACCAACGGTCCCAGCTGTGGGCCACCCTCCTCCCCTTCCGGGGGTTGTTTACCAACCAGCCCGGAAGGACTGACTTGGCTGTCCATCACGTGGACACTGGGGATCATCCCCCGATCCGGCGTTCAGCATATCGGGTCTCCCTGGAGGTGCAGCAACACATGCGCCAGGAGATTGACGAGATGCTGAAGCTGGGGGTGATCCAGGCATCCAACAGCGCTTGGGCCTCGCCTGTAGTCCTCGTCCCTAAGAAGGACCGAACCACTCGGTTCTGCGTGGACTACAGGGGGCTCAATGCGGTCACGGTCGCCGATGCGTACCCAATGCCACGCATCGATGACCTGCTCGATCAGTTGGCCGGGGCTCAGTACCTGACCATCATGGATCTGAGCCGGGGATATTGGCAGATCCCCCTGACTCGCAAGGCCAGGGAACGCTCTGCCTTTATTACCCCATTTGGACTGTACGAGTCCACGGTGATGCCATTCGGGATGAGGAATGCCCCTGCCACTTTCCAGCGGATGGTCAACACCCTGCTCAAGGGACTTGAAGGGTACGCGGCCGCGTACCTGGATGACATTGCCGTCTTCAGTCCCACCTGGGAGGACCACCTAGAGCATCTAGCACAGGTGCTCAGGCGGATCCACCGGGCAGGTTTGACCATCAAGCCGGGAAAGTGTCAGCTGGCCATGAGCGAGGTCCAGTACCTCGGTCACCGGGTAGGTGGGAGAACACTGAAGCCCGAGCCTGAGAAAGTGGAAGCCATCGCATCCTGGCCCACCCCCAGGACCAAGAAGCAGGTGATGTCCTTCTTGGGGACCGCTGGGTACTATAGGAGGTTTGTTCCCTGCTATAGTAGCCTGGCAAAGCCCTTGACGGACCTCACCAAGAAGAAGCTGCCCTCTGCAGTCGATTGGACAATGGACTGCGAGACAGCCTTCCGGGCCCTAAAGGACGCCCTGTCCAGCCCGCCCGTGCTACAGGCAGCCGACTTCACGCGGCCGTTTGTAGTACAGACCGACGCCAGTGACTTCGGCCTCGGTGCGGTGCTCAGCCAGGTGGACTCTGCGAGCCAAGAGCACCCAGTCTTGTACCTGAGCAGGAAGCTGTTACCAAGGGAAGTTGCCTATTCCACGATGGAGAAGGAGTGCCTGGCCATAGTGTGGGCCCTGCAGCGTCTGCAACCCTATCTATACGGGCGCCACTTCATCGTGGAGACGGACCACAATCCCCTCAGCTGGTTGCACACCGTCTCTGGGACGAATGGGCGATTGTTGCGATGGAGCCTTGCGCTCCAGCAATACAACTTCACCATTCGCCACAAAAGGGGCCGTGACCACGGTAACGCAGACGGGCTGTCCCGACAAGGAGAGGTCGCGGACGGGCGCACGGGGGAACACCGGAGTGTGCTGCCCCCTAGCGCCCTCAAAAGGGGGGAGGTGTGAGGTAAATCCGGAGATATGACGATAAATCATGATATTCAAGTATGTCAGGAAGCCCTCTCCTGGTGTCACCCCCCCTTTCCTTCACACAACTGGTTTAGCAACAAATCCCATGGCCATTTCCTGTGATATGGAGATGAGGTGGTGTGGGAACAATGGACACAGGATGACTCCCTGCCGTCACCCTGTAACAAGAGTTGTATCTCATTAGCAAGGCTATGGAACTAGCAGACAGAACGACTCCAGTAAAAAATGGTTCATATCTCGCAAGCCATATTTCCGATAAATATGGCAACCATAAAAATGGTGTCTCCGCATGCGGACGATGCCGGCACACCCTTTTTATGGGAGCAGGACATTGGGAAATGCCCCAGGCGTGATATCAGCCAATGTGGAACTAGTAGACAAGTCATGAAACCTCTCATTCTGTAGCTAAATTCATAACTGTCACAATGAGAGCATTGGCGTCCGCCTACGACGCTCCCAGGCCAAGTTATGGCCATATTCCATGTTGTGGATTTTGTCCATAACTCCAGCCAGGGGTGGAGCAGTGCTCCCTCTGAGGTCACGAAGGTAGGAGGGGACCTGGATCTGCCCAGGTTGATAACCCTACTTCGGCCATTTTCCAGTGTTCTTTTCGCTGGGGGCACGTGTAGGAAACATCTGTGGGAAGGATCCTAGAAACCTGGGTACAGCGCCCCCCTGTGGCCAGACGCAACAAGGTAACTGCTGGAACTGTGTATGCCTGTTTGTAACCCATGCTTTGATTGTAACTGTACTCTGACATATGTATATTCTGTAGATTCCCTATTGTATATATTGTAGTTTCTAGTGTGCTTTAGGCTGATTAAATTATATAATTAATCTTGGGCTGTTCTGTTATCTCGATCTTGAATCCCACGTCTGTGTGTTCGGCTAATAGTTACCGTAAATCGGTTGGTGGCAGCGAATTGTGCCAAGGATTATTGTGGGGAGGCCAGTGAGATTCGGGGAGATTTTATATATTCCGCCCGCGGAGGTCGGGGGAATATATACCTTACTCTCACCGGGGACCCTTCGATAATCGGCATAAGTAGTATAGCGGCCTCCTTGCTTATGGTCGGGCAATTCCATAATTGGCCTGACTATAAGAGGGGCGCTAGAGAGCGCGTCACGTGCTCTGTCTGTCGGTCGGGAGGTATAAAGGAGGGGTGACCCCCACTTGTTACCCCCCGATTGTGACGTACTGGTAGCCAGCGCGGGGGGATTTCTGAGTGACCCCCCCCGGTGGTTTGTGACACTTACCGTATAGGCTTTATAGTATTGCAGACTGGAGAACTCTCTAATGATCCCCAAACCAGCACGCTCAGGAACAAGGTAGCTTTGAAACAAAGGACGGAAGCGCTAAAGTTGCCTTTTTTCCAGTGAAAGCCGCCCAACCAGAACGCAGCAGCGACCACCAATGGGAGGTAAGAGGGCGGGAAAGGGAACGCTATAGCACGCCTACGGGATGGATTCTAAGTCGCTAACGATGTTGTTGTAACGGTGTCAAACACACCGATGCTTGCTGCGCAGCGGGAAACAAAGGACCAAAAAAATGGTCCTGAAAGATTTGTAGCGATCAGCGGCCTCACAGCGAGGGCCAGGTCGCTGATGCGTGTCACACACTGCAATGTCGCTGGGGAGGGCGCTATTACGTCACAAAACCGGTGACGTTACAGCGATACTGCTAGCGATGTTGCAGAGTGTAGCAATGTACACCCAGAACTGCTCGTGGTCCTGGGTCTATATTGCACCTGACAGGTTCCCTTTAAAAAGATTTCTGAAAACAGCCAAGACAGTGCCTCTCCGTCCCCTAGTGGGATGGGGGAGGCTGGAGACATTAAGGCTCAACTCTGCCAAGTTCTGTACAACAGTGCCATACCTGAGGATTTTCCGGCAGCGCTCGGGCGGCGCACCGCGGTGGCCTTGGGGCGATTCATCTGTATGGGGAAAAATATAAAAGAACAATGAATATAAATGGATGAGAAAAATAATAATTTTTATTTAGATAGCGCCAACATATTCCGCAGCGCTGTTCAATTCAGAGGGGACATGTAGAGGATAGTATATAAACACTGTAGAGGTGATAATGTGTGATCAGCCAATGAGCAAAGGCTATGGGGCCGAGAAAAGAGCCAGGCACTGCACTATGTGTCAGTGCAGAAAAGGGGCCATACAGTGCTGGGGAGAACAGCCCTCACACATACTGAGCCAATACAAACAAAAGGTGCACGCATGAGACTCGCGCCATGTCAAAACAACGTATAATGGATAGCACGAGGCAATATAAGCGCTGTACACACCACAATGCGGTACAAGAAACCGCAGCCCTCGCTCTGCTCCCGGGAATCACTGCCCCATTATCTGCGCCTGTGGCCGCGGCGCCCGGCGACTCTCAGCTCAAAAACAGTCTACTTCCGGGTGCTGCGTGCTGATGACGTCATGAAGACGCACAGAATGCCCCCTGGAGTAGGGAACCGCTCGTCATTGGTTGTCTGTGAGATGGGGGCGGAGCCTGACTCTCCATAAAAGACCTTGTACTGCAGAGACTCCGAAGAGTGAAACCCAACAGGCAGTTGGTAGGACATGCAGGGAGTTGTAGTGCCACAGCTAGCAGGGCACTCTGGGAGTTATAGTTCTGCAGCTGACAGGGCATTCTAGGAGTTGTAATTTGGCAGCTGGCATAGCATGCTTGGAGTTGTAGTTTTTCAGTTGGCAGGGCATGCTGGGAATTGTAGTTCTGCAATTGGCTGACCATTCTGGGAGTTGTAGTTTGGCAGCTGTCGGGGCATGCTGGAAGTTGTAATTTTTCAGTTGGCAGGGCATGCTGGAAGTTGTAATTTTTCAGTTGGCAGGGCATGCTGGCAGTTGTAGTTTTTCAGTTGGCAGGGCATGCTGGCAGTTGTAGTTTTTCAGATGGCAGGGCATGCTTGGAATTGTAGTTTTTCAGATGGCAGGGCATGCTTGGAATTGTAGTTTTTCAGATGGCAGGGCATGCTTGGAATTGTAGTTTTTAAGATGGCAGGGCATGCTGGGAATTGTAGTTCTGCAATTGGCTGACCATTCTGGGAGTTGTAGTTTGGCAGCTGTCGGGGCATGCTGGAAGTTGTAATTTTTCAGTTGGCAGGGCATGCTGGAAGTTGTAATTTTTCAGTTGGCAGGGCATGCTGGGAGTTGTAGTTAAGCAGTTGGCAGGGCATGCTGGCAGTTGTAGTTTTTCAGATGGCAGGGCATGCTTGGAATTGTAGTTTTTCAGATGGCAGGGCATGCTGGCAGTTGTAGTTTTTCAGATGGCAGGGCATGCTGGCAGTTGTAGTTTTTCAGATGGCAGGGCATGCTTGGAATTGTAGTTTTTCAGATGGCAGGGCATGCTTGGAATTGTAGTTTTTCAGATGGCAGGGCATGCTTGGAATTGTAGTTTTTCAGATGGCGGGGCATGCTTGGAATTGTAGTTTTTCAGATGGCAGGGCATGCTGGCAGTTGTAGTTTTTCAGATGGCAGGGCATGCTGGGAGTTGTAGTTTTTCAGATGGCAGGGCATGCTGGGAGTTGTAGTTTTTCAGATGGCAGGGCATGCTGGGAGTTGTAGTTTTTTAGATGGCAGGGCATGCTGGGAGTTGTAGTTTTTTAGATGGCAGGGCATGCTGGGAGTTGTAGTTTTTCAGAAGGCAGGGCATGCTGGGAGTTGTAGTTTTTCAGATGGCAGGGCATGCTGGGAGTTGTAGTTTTTAAGATGGCAGGGCATGCTGGGAGTTGTAGTTTTTCAGTTGGCATGGCATGCTGGGAGTTGTAGTTTTTCAGTTGGCATGGCATGCTGGGAGTTGTAGTTTTTCAGATGGCATGGCATGCTGGGAGTTGTAGTTTTTCAGTTGGCAGGGCATGCTGGGAATTGTAGTTCTGCAATTGGCTGACCATTCTGGGAGTTGTAGTTTGGTAGCTGTCGGGGCATGCTGGGAGTTGTAGTTTTTCAGTTGGCAGGGCATGCTGGAAGTTGTAATTTTTCAGTTGGCAGGGCATGCTGGGAGTTGTAGTTAAGCAGTTGGCAGGGCATGCTGGCAGTTGTAGTTTTTCAGATGGCAGGGCATGCTTGGAATTGTAGTTTTTCAGATGGCAGGGCATGCTTGGAATTGTAGTTTTTCAGATGGCAGGGCATGCTGGAAGTTGTAGTTTTTCAGATGGCAGGGCATGCTGGAAGTTGTAGTTTTTCAGATGGCAGGGCATGCTGGGAGTTGTAGTTTTTAAGATGGCAGGGCATGCTGGGAGTTGTAGTTTTCCAGTTGGCAGGGCATGCTGGGAGTTGTAGTTTTCCAGTTGGCAGGGCATGCTGGGAGTTGTAGTTTTTCAGTTGGCATGGCATGCTGGGAGTTGTAGTTTTTCAGTTGGCATGGCATGCTGGGAGTTGTAGTTTTTCAGATGGCAGGGCATGCTGGGAGTTGTAGTTTGGCAGCTGCCGGGGCATGCTGGAAGTTGTAGTTAAGCAGTTGGCAGGGCATGCTGGGAGTTGTAGGTCAGCATTTGGCGGGGCATGCTGGAAGTTATAGTTCAGCAGTTGGCGGGGCATGCTGGGAGTTGTAGTTTTTCAGTTGGCGGGGCATACTGGGAGTTGTAGTTTTTCAGTTGGCGGGGCATACTGGGAGTTGTAGTTTTTCAGTTGGCAGGGCATGCTGGGAGTTGTAGTTTTTCAGTTGGCAGGGCATGCTGGGAGTTGTAGTTTTTCAGTTGGCAGGGCATGCTGGGAGTTGTAGTGTTTCGGTTGGCAGGGCATGCTTGGAGTTGTAGTTTTTTAAATGGCAGGGCATGCTGGGAGTTGTAGTTTTCGGATGGCAGGGCATGCTCGGAGTTGTAGTTTTTTAAATGGCAGGGAATTTCAATTGTTCCATCATACCTCCAACTTTAGAAGAACAGAATGAGGGACACATTTTGAACATGCCCTTAGACACACCCATTTGCCATTTCTTTCTACCCTGGCAGGAGGAGTTGTCAGAGGGGCGGAGGCAGTGAGGGACATTCAGTAGATGCCGGAGACTGCAGGGCGTAGACCCAAATCTGGGACTCTCCTCTGTATCCACGATGGTTGGGACTAGAGCTGAGTGGATTGATTCCCGGAGCTCCGGTCCAGAGTCCAGCTCAGTGGTCCCCGGCGGCCGGGCGGGAGGCGGTGAATCTCTTACCTTCCGGCGTCCCCGGCGGCTTTTGATATCCCAGGACTGGAGTGACGTTCTCTGTGCTTCCTGCTCATCCCTAGTTGGGACCTGGGGATTTATGTTTTGCTCCTCCATAGTTGCAGCAGCCAGAACTTTCTCATCTTGACGTAATCTTCACTATACGACATGTGACGCACAGATCCGCAGTGTCTTTACACGTACAGTGTGCGCAGTTTTCATGAAATCCCATCCACTTTGCTTGGACAGCCAAAGCACAATTTCTATGCAAAAAAAAAATGCAAGTACAAACATGAATTTGCATTTTAAAACAAAAAAAGCTTTTCAATAATATAAAAGCAGATTCACATTTGCACCAAAAACACATCGAGCAAGGCGGAAAATGCATAAAAGAAATGGCGCAAATGCACAATAATCAGAAGTGTTATTGCATTGTGTTGTGTTGTGCGGACACCTGGAGAAAACGTGCAAAAAATAACTGGAAAAAATGTAGCATTTACGCTGTGTATGAACACGCCTCAGCATTACATTATTTTCATGGGTTTAATACTGAAAAATAATCACTCACGTTATGTTTTTACACCATTTACTGATATTTATTCACTTCTAGCGCCAATAATTCTATAGCGCTTTATATATACACTTGAAACCAGAAGCTTACATATACTATTTAGTCTAAAAAGACACATCTGCAGGTTTTTCCCTCCGCTCTCTATAAAGACACATCTGCAGGTTTTTTCCCTCTGCGCTCTATAAAGATACATCTGCAGGTTTTTCCCTCTGCTTTCTATAAAGATACATCTGCAGGTTTTTCCCTCTGCTCTCTATAAAGACACATCTGCGGGTTTTTCCCCTCTGCTCTCTATAAAGACACATCTGCAGGTTTTTCCCTCCGCTCTCTATAAAGACACATCTGCAGGTTTTTTCCCTCTGCGCTCTATAAAGATACATCTGCAGGTTTTTCCCTCTGCTTTCTATAAAGATACATCTGCAGGTTTTTCCCTCTGCTCTCTATAAAGACACATCTGCGGGTTTTTCCCCTCTGCTCTCTATAAAGACACATCTGCAGGTTTTTCCTTCCACTCTCTATAAAGACACATCTGCAGGTATTTCTCACTATCTGACATGAAATCAGAATAAACCTTTCCTGTTTTTGGTCAATTAGGAACCAAAATAATTTATATTTGCCAAATGCCAGAATAATGAGAGAGAGAATGTTTTAAGGCATTTTTATTACTTTCTGCAAAGTCAAAAGTTTCCATACACTAAGAGTATTATGCCTGTAAACAACATGGGACAGCCCATATGATGATGTCATGTCTTTGGAACCTTCTGATTGGTTTATTGGCAACATCTGAGGTAATTAGAGCACACCTGTGGATGTATTATAATGCACACCTGAAACACACTGCTTCTTTGTGAATCATGATGGGAAAGGTAAAAGAAATCAGCCAAGATCTCAGGAAGAGAATTGTGGACGTGCACAAGTCTTGTTCATCCTAGGGTGCAATTTCCAGATACCTGAAGGTGCCTCGTTCATCTGTACAAACAATTATACCCAAGCACAAATACGATGGGAATGTTCAGCCATCATACTGCTCAGGAAGGAGACGGGTTCTGTGTACCAGAGATGAACATGCTTTAGTCAGACATGTGCATATCAACCCAAGAACAAAAGAAAAAAAGTGAAGATGCTGGCGGAAGCTGGTAAGATTGTGTCATTATCCACAGTGAAACGAGTATAGTATTAACTTGGGCTGAAAGGCCACTCTGCCAGGAAGAAGTCATAACTCCAAAAGAAACATAAAAAAGCCAGATTAATGTTTGCAAATACACACAGGAACAAAGACCTTAACTTCTGGAGATGTCTCCTGTGGTCTGTGTAAACTAAAATTGAACTGTTTGGCCATAATGACCATTCTTAGGTTTGGAGACAAAAAGGAGAAGCTTTGAAGCCTAAGAACACCATCCCAACTGTGAAACACGGGGGCAGCATCATATTGTGGGGTTTATTTTGCTGCAGAAGGGACTGGTGCACTTCACAAAACAGATGGCATCATGAGGAAAGAAGATTATGTGGCAATACTGACGAAATATCTCAAGACATCAGCCAGGAACTTAAAGCTTGGGCAGAAATGGGTCTTACAAATGGACAATGACCCGAAATATACTGCCACACTGGTTACAAAGTGGCTTAAGGATAACAAAGTCAATGTTTTGGAGTGGCCATCACAAAGCCCTGATCTAAATCCTATTGAAAATGTATGGACTAAGGTAAAAAGGCCAGTGCGAGCAAAGAGACCTACAAACATGGCTCAGTTACACCAGTTCTGTCAGGAGGAATGGGCCCAAATTCCACCAACTATTGTGAAAAGCTTGTGGAAGGAGATCCAAAATGTTTCACCCAAGTCATACAGAGGAAGGGCAATGGTACCAAATGCTAATGACATGGAGGGAAACTTTTGACTTTGCAGAAAGTAATAAAAATGCCTTAAAACATTTTCTCTCTCTCATTATTCTGGCATTTGGCAAATATAAATAATTTCGGTTCCTAATTTACCTAAAACGGGAAAGGTTTATTCTGATTTCATGTCAGATAGTGAGAAAAACCTGCAGATGTGTCTCTATAGAGAGCAGAGGGGAAAACCTGCAGATGTGTCTTTATAGAGAGCGTAGGGGAAAACCTGCAGATGTGTCTTTATAGAGAGAGGAGGGAAAAACCTGCAGATGTGCCTTTATAGAGAGCGGAGGGAAAAGCCTGCAGATGTGTCTTTATAGAGAGAGGAAGGGAAAACCTGCAGATGTGTCTTTATAGAGAGCGTAGGGGAAAACCTGCAGATGTGTCTTTATAGAGAGAGGAGGGAAAAACCTGCAGATGTGTCTCTATAGAGAGTGGAGGGAAAAACCTGCAGATGTGTCTTTATAGAGAGCAGAGGGGAAAACCTGCAGATGTGTCTGTATAGAGAGCGGAGGGAAAAACCTGCAGATGTGTCTTTATAGAGAGAGGAGAGGAAAACCTGCAGATGTGTCTTTATAGAGAGCGGAGGGAAAAGCCTGCAGATGTGCCTTTATAGAGAGCGGAGGGAAAAGCCTGCAGATGTGTCTTTATAG
Source organism: Anomaloglossus baeobatrachus (assembly GCF_048569485.1). Classification (NCBI taxonomy): domain Eukaryota; kingdom Metazoa; phylum Chordata; class Amphibia; order Anura; family Aromobatidae; genus Anomaloglossus; species Anomaloglossus baeobatrachus. The sequence goes on from NC_134359.1 coordinate 263,191,573, forward strand.
AGAGAGGAGGGGAAAACCTGCAGATGTGTCTTTATAGAGAGAGGAGGGGAAAACCTGCAGATGTGTCTTTATAGAGAGAGGAGGGAAAAACCTGTAGATGTGCCTTTATAGAGAGCGGAGGGAAAAACCTGCAGATGTGTCTTTATAGAGAGCGGAGGGAAAAACCTGCAGTTGTGTCTTTATAGAGAGCAGAGGGAAACTTCTGGTTTCACCTGTATCACCAAAAATAATCTGACCGCTGTTGTACACAGTTTTTACGGTATTGCATTTAATATTTGGAGAGTTCTGGGAATTTTTTACATATACTAATTAATTAATCATTTATCCTCTTACACTTTTTGACGGGCTTATTAGTTCTGGATGCTTTGTGTTCCATTTTTCTACCAATTTGAATGTTTGGTAATATATATACAGTACAGACCAAAGGTTTGGACACACCTCATTCAAAGAGTTTTCTTTATTTTCATGACTCTGAAAATTGTAGATTCACATTGAAGGCATCAAAACTATGAATTAAAACTTGTGAAATGAAATATTTAACAAAAAAGTGTGAAACAACTGAAAATATGTCTTATATTCTAGGTTCTTCAAAGTAGCCACCTTTTGCTTTGATTACTGCTCTGCACACTCTTGGCATTCTCTTGATGAGCTTCAAGAGGTAGTCACCGGAAATGGTTTTCCAACAGTCTTGAAGGAGTTCCCAGAGATGCTTAGCACTTGTTGGCCCTTTTGCCTTCACTCTGCGGTCCAGCTCACCCCAAACCATCTCGATTGGGTTCAGGTCTGGTGACTGTGGAGGCCAGGTCACCTGGCGTAGCACCCCATCACTCTCCTTCTTAGTCAAATAGCCCTTACACAGCCTGGAGGTGTGTTTGGGGTCATTGTCCTGTTGAAAAATAAATGATGGCCAACTAAACGCAAACCGGATACAATAGCATGCCGCTGCAAGATGCTGTGGTAGCCATGCTGGTTCTGTATGCCTTCAATTTTGAATAAATCCCCAACAGTGTCACCAGCAAAGCATCCCCACACCATCACACCTCCTCCTCCATGCTTCACGGTGGGAACCAGCCATGTAGAGTGCATCCGTTCACCTTTTCTGCGTCGCACAAAGACACAGTGGTTGGATCCAAAGATCTCAAATTTGGACTCATCAGACCAAAGCACAGATTTCCACTGGTCTAATGTCCATTCCTTGTGTTCTTTAGCCCAAACAAGTCTCTTCTGCTTGTTGCCTGTCCTTAGCAGTGGTTTCCTAGCAGCTATTTTACCATGAAGGCTGCTGCACAAAGTCTCCTCTTAACAGTTGTTCTAGAGATGTGTCTGCTGCTAGAACTCTGTGTGGCATTGACCTGGTCTCTAATCTGAGCTGCTGTTAACCTGCGATTTCTGAGGCTGGTGACAAGGGTAAACTTATCCTCTGCAGCAGAGGTGACTCTTGGTCTTCCTTTCCTGGGCTGGTCCTCATGTGTGCCAGTTTCTTTGTAGCGTTTCATGGTTTTTGCCACTGCACTTGGGGACACTTTCAAAGTTTTCCCAATTTTTCGGACTGACTAACCTTCATTTCTTAAAGTAATGATGGCTACTCGTTTTTCTTTACTTAGCTGCTATTTTCTTGCCATAATACAAATTCTGACAGTCTATTCAGTAGGACTATCAGCTGTGTATCCACCAGACTTCTGCACAACACAACTGATGGTCCCAACCCCATTTATAAGGCAAGAAATCCCACTTATTCAACCTCACAGGGCACACCTGTGAAGTGAAAACCATTTCCGGTGACTACCTCCTGAAGCTCATCAAGAGAATGCCAAGAGTGTGCAAAGCAGTAATCAAAGCAAAAGGTGGCTACTCTGAAGAACCTAGAATATAAGCCATATTTTCAGTTGTTTCACACTTTTTTGTTAAGTATTTCATTCCACATGTGTTAATTCATAGTTTTGATGCCTTCAATGTGAATCTACAATTTTTAGAGTCATAAAAATAAAGAAAACTCTTTGAATGAGAAGGTGTGTCCAAACTTTTGGTCTTTTGGATTTTCCGCCTGTCACTTCTTTTCCGCAGGTGCCTGCGGTTTTTGCCATAGATAATGGTAAAAATCCGCGGGGACCAACTTGTGTAAAATCTGAGGTAAATCCGCACAAAATCCGCGGTAAAACCACATGCGAATTTCGTTGCGTTTTTTTACCGCGGGTGCGGGATCCTTTAAGAGGGTCCATTTTTTTTTCTTAAGAAATAGTTATTTTCTAGTGTGCACATGGCCTTAGGCCGGGGTCACACGACAGTAGATTCTCCCATGTAAAAGAATCGGATCAATTATGGTACTGACACTAGGATCAATCTTTGCTCCGAGTATCAGCGTAGTGCGGTCCGATTCTCTTGCAGGAGAGGAGACGATGGAGAACAACATTTCTCCATCTTCTCCATTCTGTGAGTCTGCGGAAATCAGGTGTTATCAGAGTGCATTTTTTTTGTTTTTTTTAAGCCCTTCTTGCCATTGATTTCACACATAAAAACCGCATGGCACAAAAAAGCACCAAAAATGCATTTTATTTTTATGCTTTTTTTTTTGCGACAAGGTGCAAAAACTTTCTGCACCAAAAAACTCAGCATATGCACATAGCCTATTCCTTAAAAACACTGTTTTTTGACACGACAAGTTCCCTTTAAATGGTCTTTGACATATGAACTAGTTTCGTCCAATAGGTGGCGCTAGAGAGACGGCTTTCTTATGATCATCTGTTTTGATGGGAGATGAGCGTCTGCTGGAGACTTCTGGCTGCAGAAAGTGCACACTCAGCTCAACCCAGCGCACATGGGGAGTGGGGAAATCCGGCTGAGTCTGTATGGGGGTTCGGTGTGAAGAGCTGTCAATCAAGGGACTGTTCCGCTCACTGGAGAACATAGACTGAAAAGGGGCCCGGTGCAAGAATAGCAAATGGGGCTCTTTGTAGTCCAATAGCGCATCATATTGCCCAATCCCATCTGCTTTAGAGGTGGAAGTGGCCCCTTAATTCTTGGGCCCTGGCTGCACCAATGATATGTCCGCCCCTGGCTCCGCTATAAGACCTATATTTTTTTTCACGTCGAGTTCTATCCTTGCTTTTCTTGGATAGGGCACATATCTCCTATGGCCTACACGGTTGTCCATATGTTTTTTGGAGTGGGGGTGTGATGGTGGAATGTGGTTTACTGTGTAGGGTCGTATTTTACACTTGGTTCATTGTCCATTATTTGTATTGCTTGTGTGTACATTGTATTGTCTGTAGGTAATTACCCCCTGAGGTGTTCCTGTCCCTAAGGGGTACTTCTCACATAGCGAGATCGCTGCTGAGTCACGGTTTTTGTGATGCACCAGTGACCTCATCAGCGATCTCGCTGTGTGTGACACGGAGCAGCGATCTGGCCCCTGCTGTGAGATCGCTGCTCGTTACACACAGTGCTGGTTCATTTTTTGGACGTTGCTCTCCCGCTGTGAAGCACACATCGCTGTGTGTGACAGCGAGAGAGCAACGATCTGAATGTGCAGGAAGCAGGGAGCCGGCTTCTGGCAGCCTGCGGTGAGCTGTAACTAAGGTAAATATCGGGTAACCAAGGGAAGCCCTTTCTTGGTTACGCGATATTTACCTTGGTTACTAGCGTCCGCCGCTCTCAGGCTGCCAGTGGCGGCTCCCTGCTCCCTGCACACATAGCTGGAGTACAGATCGGGTAAATAAGCGAAGCGGTTTGCTTATTAACCCGATGTGTACTCTGGCTAAGAGTGCAGGGAGCCAGCGCTAAGCGGTGTGCGCTGGTAACAAAGGTAAATATCGGGTAACCAAGCGCTTGTTACCCGATATTTACCTTAGTTACCAAGTGCAGTATCGCTTCCACGTGTCGCTGCTGGCTGGGGGCTGGTCACTGGTGAGATCTGCCTGATTGACAGCTCACCAGCGACCATGTAGCGACACACCAGCGATCCTGACCAAGTCATATCGCTGGTGGGATCGCTGGAGCATCGCTAAAGTGTGACGGTACCCTTACTGGCTAACCAGACCTTAGGTCTGCTCTTGTCACATGATGGGCCCTATCTGATGTTCCACAGGAAACTATCACTTTCCCTGCACTCTAGCCACTCCCACTATGGGCTAGTCACAACATTTAACTATGTCTGACCCTACATCAGCATAACAAATACAACACGTCTACATAGCACAATTCACATTACATGACAATAACACAATTAAGGGGAACGCAACAACAAGCCCACCTCCTTACACAAATGAGATAACAGAAACAATAACAATGATGGTAAAATTGGACGCACAGATTAAATATGGATGAACATTATATCAAGTTTACTGATGAAAAACGCTTTATTATTCTCATAGGTGAAAAAAAAAACAACAACTGAATAAACCGTATGGCCACCTGAAGACGATAATGCCACAGGTACAAAGGCCATGATATACATCATCTAATATATAAAGGTGTGTGTGTGTGTGTATGTGTGTATGTCCGGGATTGGCATCTGCACCTTCGCAGCTACAGCCCACTCACACGTCTGGACCCCGAGAGCGTCATAGGCTATGTTTTGAGGGGACATATTAATCCCACGCTTTACAGTTATTCACCAAAAAACCTGCCTCCATTAAAGCGAATGGAGCTGGGAGCCACAGTGCAGCCATAACTTCAGAAGAATGCGCAGCCACGCCCTTATCTGGAATGTTGGCGTGTCACAATGCAGCCAGGGAAAGAGGCAGACACAGACAGGGAAAGAGGCAGACACAGACAGGGTAAGAAACAGACATAGACAGGGTAAGAGACAGACACAAAGAGACAGACACAGACAAAGAGACAGACTGACAGGGAAAGAGACTGACAGGGTAAGAGACTGACAGGGAAAGAGACTGACAAAGAAAGAGACAGACAGGGAAAGAGACAGACAGGGAAAGAGACAGACAGGGAAAGAGACAGACAGGTTAAGAGACAGATACAGACAAAGAGACAGACACATGGAAACAGACAGGGAAAGAGAGGGAAAGAGACAACAGGTTAAGAGACAGAGAAAGACAGGTAAAGAGACAGACACAGGGAAAGAGAAAGATGGAAAGAGACAGACAGGGAAATAGAGGGAAAGCGACAGAGAGGGAAATAGAGGGAAAGAGACAGAGAGGGAAAGAGACAAACAGGGAAAGTGACAGAGATAGATAGACAGAGAGGGAAAGAGATAGAGACAGGGAAAGAAATTGAGACAGACGGAGAAAGAGACAGAGACAGTCAGAGACGCAGATAGGGAAAGAGACAGGCAGACAGGGAAGGAGGAGACAGCCAGAGAGACAGACAAAGATAGATGGGAAAGACACAGACCTTGATAGAGACAGACGGGGAAAGAGACAGCGAAATAGAGACAGATAAGGAAAGAGACAGGCAGACAGGGAAAGAGACAGACGGGGAAAGAGACAGACCTGGAAAGAGACAGATGGAGCACATTACTTGGCCAATTTAGTTAAATCTGTGTGGAATATCTGTGGTGTTGAAATATATGTTGTGAAATGCTTCTATTAGCTTAGTTTTTGCCTTTTAATAATTATATTTCTATTTGTTTTGTGGTTTTTGTGTGAAGAATACATTTTTGTTAATACATTCTATTTTGTTAACAGCAGTTATTAACCCGGGCGAAGCCAGGTAGTACAGCTAGTAGTTGATAAATCCAAAAACAGACATAGAGATCCATATTTTATGAATGCATATCTACCAAACCAAATATATTAAACCCACATTAGACCTGCATTTTAAATCCAAAAATGAATTACAACTTTATTAACATGATACAAAAAAAGTCATAAATTTATCACATGATTAGAGATGGGTATCAAAAAACACAGTTAAAAATTAACACCTTAAAAACACAGAAAAAATCCTGTAGCAGTGTGGTTAATAAACTATTACATAAGGGTGGTCAGAAAGAGAATAATGCAATCAATTGGATATACCAAAAATAATACTACAAAATGACAATCTGGCAGTCTTAAAGTCGAACTTAATCACCCATAATAGGGTTTCAGTTTTAAAGTGACAGAGCCTTAAAGGTACATGATATACAGGAGCATCACTGCAGCCATCACTGCATGGCTACTTTACTATACCTAGACACCACTCCTAAGGAAACAAACCAGTAGTGTGTTCAAAAAAATTTTTTTACTGATCAGAATTTTTGATTTTCTGATAGATGGTACATGTGTTTGTCCAAATAATCAATTGACGTTTCGGCCTTTGGGCCTTCGTCATATTGGACTATTATCACACATAGAAGTATCAATTGATATGTATGCTGTATTGAGGGTAACGGGGGTATTATTCATCAGGAAGACCCCTGATCCTGAAAAGGGGAATACGCTATATGTTTCTCCTCAGGGAATGCAGACTTTTATTCTATATTGCTGTGATCAATTCAGCAGAGCCTTATCCTCATTTATTAGACACCACTTCTATGCCTATAGCTGCCGTCGTTCTCAAGATGATGGCGGTGGACAGGATATGGGTGGACACACTGTATACTCGATGCTGCAGTGGAGCCTCTGACTCCACAGATATATTATCTAGGTACATAGAAATACACTGCTATATATAATATATAGCTAGTACCCACAGGGCAAGGGGTTAAGTCGCTCGTCGCTTCGTGGCTCCGAGGTGTACACAAAAGGGGGGATGGATGATGGGAGGAGGAAGGAAGGTTGAGGATGAGGTTGAGAGGATGTTGGGAGTTGTCTCGTGACCCCACCTACGGTATGCGGCCAGGGATTAGCTGCCGCTGCGGTCGCTGTCCTCTGGGGCGGGTGATTTTGCAGCCTGGATGTTTCAACTCCCCGCAGGTGAAGTTAGGCCCCAGGGAGGATGATGGAGGTAGTAGGCATTGGCGCCGAAGTGCGGGGCAGCGGCGCTGGCAATGAAGGGGTAGTCGCGGTTCCAGGTCTTTATTCACTGTTCATGGGTTGCCCGGGAGGTGCCGGTCTCTGCCGTGACGGACCTCAGCCAATCCCGGCTAGGTTAGAGGTAGCCTCCGGTGCTTGAAAGTGTCCTTTCCTAAGGGATGCCCCGTCAGAAGTGAGGAACCCGGGCTGAGCTTCCTGCTCCAAGCCTCAGGCCCCGTGAAGAGAAGAGAGAAGAGAGTGGAGTCGTGTCGCCAGAACTATAGTCCCGACTTGACTGGAGATTGTGTAAGAGTTGCTCCTACTTCTACCCCAAGAGGTGCCCGCCCCCCAGGTGTTTGTCCTAGTGACCGGGAAAGTCCTATCTTTCGTGATGGCCACCCCCCTATCTATCCTAGGCATTCCCAAGTGAGAAGGCACCTATACTGTATATAATGTGGAATACCAGTGATTAACTCCCTCCCTACTAGAGATGAATACTGCACCTTAAGTGAGGTGCAGTACCCTGTGGCGACTGAAGCCTCAAGGGCGCCACATTTCTCTATGTCGCTGTATTATAAAGGGAGAATAAAATAAAAATATATTTTTCTTCTGATAAAATTACTAAAAAAAATAAAAAAATTAAAAGTATTTAATTTTTAGTGCACTTTTTAAAAAAAAAAAAAATAAATAAACATCACAACGGCAAATAACATGGACATATTTGGTGTCCCTGTAATCGTAACGACCCGCACAACACAGCAATCAGAATATTCATAGAGATCAGTATATGGCGTAAAAACATGGAGTGATTGATTATTTTTCTTTATTAAACCCATAAAAAATGTAACGCCGGAGGTCACAACTCAATACGAGTCTATGGGAGCCTCGTTCTGGCTCTCATAGACTCTTATTGAGAGATTATGGGGTAACATGTGACTTCTGATCATTCAGAAGTTAGAGTCATAAGATGGCGCCGTGGGACCGAAGCAATGCTGAAAAAGGATGATAAACCCCAGAGGATTAGTATAAGATGGGGGCAGGGGAGTGAGATTTAAAGCGCCATTCTAGAGCTAAAAAAAAAAGAGAAAAGTGCTGGCATTGTGCATTGATAGATGGATAGTGTCAGTATTTGTAATAATATGTACTTTTCTTTTGGTTGCCTAGGAGACCGACCACCGCTGCTGTCTAGCTTTTATGCATTGGGCTGAGGCTGGATGGGATTGGGTGTGCTCCGGCTTCAAAACATTGCTTAACAACAGAAAAGAATAGGTCATGAACAGATTAACGTATAGTTCAGCAGTTTTAGGCCCCCTTCACACGCACGTGAAAAACACGTGCGTGACTTACGTTCCGTTTTTCGGGTCCGTGTTCCGTTTTTTTTGGGCGTTTCTCCGGTACGTGTGACATCCGTGTGATGGCGTATTCTCGTCGTGTGTGCGTGTGGAATATCCGTGTGTGCGTGAGATTCGTACGTGTAATGTCCGTGTGTTGTCCGTGTGAAATTATCCGTGTGTGATGCACAATGTCGTTGATACATACCCGCTGACAGCAGACACAGACAGAGTCGCGCGATGAGAATGAACTCGGGTGAACTTCACCCGACTTCATTGTCATACCGCGGCTCTGTCTGGGTGTCGGGTCCTGATTAGCGGTCACCCGTGAAGGCCTCACCGGTGACCGCTAATCCCCAGAGTGACTGAAATGAGCAGCGTGATTAGCGCTGCTGTCACTCAGGCTACCCACGGCCAGCTGGAATCCTCCATCTGAGACCGCAACTCACCTGTGACTTCATCGCTGATCGCGCAGCTCACTTCAGTCACTCGGGCGACTTACTGTCACTGTTGGAGGATCCAGCGGTGGCCGTGAGTTACCTGAGTGACATCATCGCTGATCGCGCTACTCACCTCAGTTGCTGCGTGGAGCTGACAGGAGCGGCGGTGTTCTACTGCAGCACTTGTCAGCTTCATGTAGCTGAGCTGAGAGCGTCGCGGGACCTCAGTGGATTACACCGGACATGGATGGGTTTTTTGGGCTTATTAAAGTGGTGAACGAGGGTGTTTGTTATTGATTATTATTTCAAATACAGGATTTTTTGACTGTGTGTGTTTATTTATTTTAAATTACAGGTTAATCATGGAAGGTATCTTGGGGAGACGCCTGCCATGATTAATCAAGGACTTAGTGACAGTTATGGGTTGCTGCCATTAACTCCTTATTACCCCGATTGCCACCGCATCATGGCAATTTTGGATGAGTCGGGTAGAGTCCCGGAACTGTCGCATCTAATGGATGCGGCAATTCTGGGCAGCTGCTGGCTGATATTGTTAGGCTGGGGGGCTCCCCATAACGTGGCGCTCCCATCCTGAGAATACCAACCTTCAGCCGTGTGGCTTTACCCTGGCTGGTTTCCAAATTGGGGGGACCGCACTTCATTTTTTTTTTTAATTATTTATTTATTTTTCTTACTGCTCGATGTAGACACGCCCACCGGCGGCTGTGATTGGTTGCAGTGAGACAGCTGTCACTCAGCGTGGGGGCGTGTCTAACTGCAACCAATCATAGGCGCCGGTGGGTGGGGAAAGCAGTGAATACCAGATTGAATAATGAGCGGCCGGCTTTTTCAAAATAGTAAATGCCGCCGCAGCTTTTTTAACAGCTGTGCAGCGCCGCGCCGGTGATCGGGGAACGGTGAGTATGAGAGAGGGGGGAGACTGACCGACAGACTGAGAGAGGGACAGACAGAGAGATAGACCGACCGACGGACTGAGCGAGAGACCGACCGACGGACTGAGGGAGATTGACTGACATACACAGAACAAAAAGATTGACCGACATTGCTTCAAAAAAGCACAAAATGGACACGGACCATAAGGAGATAAGGAGATGCATCCGTGTCGCGTACGTGTGCTCACGGACCCGTTGAGTTTAATGGGTGCGTGTGTGCGTGTTCCGTGAGGAAAATGGACATGCATCCATTTTTTACGGACAAACATATCACGAACACGGACACACGCACCGTATGGAATAACGGATGTGTAACTCCATACATTGACATTGGAGTACGTGTCCGTGTCTCCGGTACGTGCAGGAACGGACCTAACACGTACTGGAAACACGTGCGTGTGAAGGGGGACTTAGGCTATAGGACAGATCCAGGTGTATGTTGCGTATAATAACCAATCAGATTTCAGCTTTCATTTTCCAGCTGAAGTTATAGAATGTAAGGCGCCCTGTGATTGGTTGCTATGGGCACTTTTGCTGCTGTCAGCTCCTCTTCTGACACGCCCACGTGACGCTTCCCGCTCCGTGACGTCACTCTACAGGCCTTCGCATGAATGGATAACTCGTGGGGGCGGGGTCCGTTGACGTAGCGATGACGCCAGTGTTGACGGAGGGTTCCCGGAAGTGGAGTGCGTTCGGCGGAGCGACCGCTGTTGTTGTGGCGGTGGTGAGAAACGCCAGGCGCGTCCCCGGCTCGGCTTCCGTACTGCGCAGCAGCCCACAGAGGCGCAGGTAAGCTGCGGGGCGGCCACACCGGGCTGGGGTGGAGCCAGTGTCAGGGCGACGTGCAGTGGGGTGTGTGCCCGGTGTGAGCGCTCCGCGACCGCCGAGTCCCAGGCCTCAGGTGACAGCAGGGGAAAAGGCCCGGCATGCACTGTGCTCACTGCAGCTTCGGCACTGCAGGAGAGCTGAGACTACAACTCCCAGCATGCCCTTTCGTCTGCACCCAGCCGGGGCTTTCTGGGGTCTGTAGTTTTTGAACAGCTGGAAAGCCACAGGTTGCAGGACAGAGCCCTATATCTTCAGTGGTGTCCACCAGTCTCTGTACACCCCGCGGTAACTGCTGCAGCGAAACCAAACCTCTGTCTTAATTTGTTAGGATTAAAAGTTAAATTTTTTTAATCTTTAGTTTAGGGTACCTCTCGTTGCCCCTTGGGCAATTTGTGTAACTGCTGCAGCCAATCACAGGCTGCCCTGGTTACCTGCTTACAGGGTCGTTCACTGCCCTGGTCACCCTTCACTATGGTCGTCCGCTGCCCTGGTCATCCTTTACTATGGTCGTCCGCTGCCCTGGTCATCCTTTACTATGGTCGTCCGCTGCCCTGGTCATCCTTTACTATGGTCGTCCGCTGCCCTGGTCATCCTTTACTATGGTCGTCCGCTGCCCTGGTCATCCTTTACTATGGTCGTCCGCTGCCCTGGTCATCCTTTACTATGGTCGTCCGCTGCCCTGGTCATCCTTTACTATGGTCGTCCGCTGCCCTGGTCATCCTTTACTATGGTCGTCCGCTGCCCTGGTCATCCTTTACTATGGTCGTCCGCTGCCCTGGTCATCCTTTACTATGGTCGTCCGCTGCCCTGGTCATCCTTTACTATGGTCGTCCGCTGCCCTGGTCATCCTTTACTATGGTCGTCCGCTGCCCTGGTCATCCTTTACTATGGTCGTCCGCTGCCCTGGTCATCCTTTACTATGGTCGTCCGCTGCCCTGGTCATCCTTTACTATGGTCGTCCGCTGCCCTGGTCATCCTTTACTATGGTCGTCCGCTGCCCTGGTCATCCTTTACTATGGTCGTCCGCTGCCCTGGTCATCCTTTACTATGGTCGTCCGCTGCCCTGGTCAGCCTTTACTATGGTCGTCCGCTGCCCTGGTCAGCCTTTACTATGGTCGTCCGCTGCCCTGGTCAGCCTTTACTATGGTCGTCCGCTGCCCTGGTCAGCCTTTACTATGGTCGTCCGCTGCCCTGGTCAGCCTTTACTATGGTCGTCCGCTGCCCTGGTCAGCCTTTACTATGGTCGTCCGCTGACCTGGTCAGCCTTTACTATGGTCGTCCGCTGCCCTGGTCATCCTTTACTATGGTCGTCCGCTGCCCTGGTCGTCCGCTGCCCTGGTCAGCCTTTACTATGGTCGTCCGCTGCCCTGGTCAGCCTTTACTATGGTCGTCCGCTGACCTGGTCAGCCTTTACTATGGTCGTCCGCTGCCCTGGTCATCCTTTACTATGGTCGTCCGCTGCCCTGGTCATCCTTTACTATGGTCGTCCGCTGCCCTGGTCATCCTTTACTATGGTCGTCCGCTGCCCTGGTCATCCTTTACTATGGTCGTCCGCTGCCCTGGTCATCCTTTACTATGGTCGTCCGCTGCCCTGGTCATCCTTTACTATGGTCGTCCGCTGCCCTGGTCATCCTTTACTATGGTCGTCCGCTTCCCTGGTCATCCTTTACTATGGTCGTCCGCTGCCCTGGTCATCCTTTACTATGGTCGTCCGCTGCCCTGGTCATCCTTTACTATGGTCGTCCGCTGCCCTGGTCATCCTTTACTATGGTCGTCCGCTGCCCTGGTCATCCTTTACTATGGTCGTCCGCTGCCCTGGTCGTCCGCTGCCCTGGTCATCCTTTACTATGGTCGTCCGCTGCCCTGGTCATCCTTTACTATGGTCGTCCGCTGCCCTGGTCAGCCTTTACTATGGTCGTCCGCTGCCCTGGTCAGCCTTTACTATGGTCGTCCGCTGCCCTGGTCAGCCTTTACTATGGTCGTCCGCTGCCCTGGTCAGCCTTCACTATGGTCGTCCGCTGACCTGGTCAGCCTTCACTATGGTCGTCCGCTGACCTGGTCAGCCTTCACTATGGTCGTCCGCTGACCTGGTCAGCCTTCACTATGGTCGTCCGCTGACCTGGTCAGCCTTCACTATGGGCGTCCGCTGACCTGGTCAGCCTTCACTATGGGCGTCCGCTGACCTGGTCAGCCTTCACTATGGGCGTCCGCTGACCTGGTCAGCCTTCACTATGGGCGTCCGCTGACCTGGTCAGCCTTCACTATGGTTGGCTGCAGGGCAGTGGACGATCACAGGCTGCCCTGGTCACCTGACCCCATGGTCACCTGCTTTCCTGGTTGTCTGCTGCCCTGGTCACCTGCCGCCATCATCACCCACTCCTCTGGTCACCCTTCACCATGGTCACCTGCTTTTATGGTTGTCCGCTGCCCTGGTCACCTGCCGCCATGGTCACCCACTGTCCTGGTCATTCTTCACCATGGTCACCCATCGCCATGGTCGCTGGCTGCCCTGGTCACCCTTCACCATGGTCAGCCACTGCCCTGGTCGCCCGCTACCCTGTCCACCATTGTCACCTTTCGTACTGATCACCTGCTGCCATCACCGCAGGGTATTCATAGGCATCCCTCTCCACTACTGCTGCCTCATCTAACAGCTGGGGGTTGAGAGAGAGACCCTACAACTTTCTATGGTCTTTCCGGAAAGTGGACCCCAAAAGCTCTAAACTTCATGAATTGCCAATTACATCGTGTTCTCTCCCTCCTCAATGTTGTGATTTTTCCCTGCTGCCGCTCGGGTCTCTTCTGCTGCCGCTCGGGTCTCTTCTGCTGCCGCTCGGGTCTCTTCTGCTGCCGCTCGGGTCTCTTCTGCTGCCGCTCGGGTCTCTTCTGCTGCCGCTCGGGTCTCTTCTGCTGCCGCTGTGTCACATGAACCATGCACTTCACCTCTGTAGCCGATCATTGAGCTTAGCGTCTCACAGTTGTTGTCGGCAATGCCATCTACGTCCATGATGTACTTAACTGTCAAAGTGAGGTTGTACAGAGCAAACTCGAAGGCTAAACTGAAGCTCCAGTCACTGGTTAAAGGGAATCTGTCACCAGGTTTGTACCACCTAATCTGAGAACAGCATAACGTAGGGGCAGAGATCCTGATTCCAGCTATGTCACTTACTGGGCTCTTAATGTAGTTTTCATTAATTCACTGTTTAATCAGCAGGAGATTATCATTAAAGGACTACTTGGCGTGCTGCTAGGTTGTCGAGTAAGGAAGCAGCTCAGTAAGTGACACGTCGTTGGAATCAGGGTCTCTGTCTCTACATTATACTGCTCTAATTTGTGGGAGCAAAAACCTGGTGACAAATTCCCTTTAAATGCACGAACAATCTGACAGCGACATTGAACTGGTGCAATATGTCAACGGAAAAAGAAAAACTAAAATTGTCGGAAACAGATTTTTTTTTTTTTTTTTGTAGCTGCCGATGGTTTTACAACTATAATCAGAGGTTGTGCTCTCCTCCCCTTGTGATCTGCAGCAGCTCTAGAAGCCATGTTTTCTTTGATTGGAAGTCTGTAAGACCGCTGCAGGCTGTGATTGGCCGCAGTGGTCAGAATAAGATCTGATCGCACATTCTTGTAGTTACTTGACCATGTGTGAATACATCTTTGGATATCTTCACTCTTGTAAATTTACATTTTGATGCAGATTCCACCCTCTTCTACAGCAGAAGAGTTCAACTTTTGCAATGACGGTTTCATTCTCATCCATTTTGCTGTAGATTTAGATGTAGATTTTCTGTCTGGAAATTTCTTCAGGGTGTAGGTTTTTTTATGTTTTTTTCTTATGTTTTAAAGCTTGTCAGTTCGGTCTTGCGGACATTCGAGGGTTCTCAGTGGGAGAACACAGCGAAAATCCGCTGCATTAATAACCCTGATCGTGGGCACGGACGCTGCAATCTCCCACCCAGAACATTAGCGTCTCCGCAAGAGAAAAGATGCTTCCGGGAAGCCTGATTGTGGGCATGTACCTTTTACTATCTAGTGAATAGTTTATCAATTCTTAGGCTATGTGCCTACAGGATAATGTACCCACGGGTTTTGCCGCGGAAAACCTGCAGATTTATCTGGATTTTCTAGATAAATCCGCAGGTTCTAGCAAGCGCAGACACTCCCCATGTTATCCTATGGGATTTGGGGAGTGCTGCATCAATAATAATAATAAATAATAATAATATTTATTCATTTATATAGCGCTATTAATTCTACAGAGCTTTACATACATTGGAAATACTGTCCCCATTGGGGCTCACAATCTAAATTCCCTATCTGTATGTCTTTGGAGTGTGTGAGGAAACCGGAGACCCCGGAGGAAACCCACGCAAACACGGGGAGAACATACAAACTCCTTGCAGATGTTGTCCTTGGTGGGATTTGAACCCAGGACCCCAGCGCTGCAAGACTGCAGTGCTCACCACTGAGCCACCGTGCCGCCTCAATGCTTTGGTATGTGCGGCTGCGGAACATGCTGCGGATTTCCCGCAGCTGCACGTAACTGCATGTCAATTCATGCGGAAATATCTGCGGAATTCCCGCTCCTCCATTATGAAGATACAGGGCGGGAATTCTGCACAAAATCGGCACTGTTTCCGCAGGTTTACCGCAGCAATGGATAGCTGCGGAATCCGGGGAGCAGCTGCGGTAAAACTGCGGACAGACCTGCTGCAAAATCCGCGGGTACATTGTCCCGTGGGCACATAGCCTTAGGCCCATTTCACACATCCGGCACACTCAAGTATAGTGTAATACAGTACAATGGCATCGCGGCAAGCTCCGGTCACATGCTCCGGTCACATGACAGTATGTGACCGGAGGTTGCCGCGATTCCATTGTACTGTATTACACTGTACTGGAGTGTGCCGGATCTGGCAATATGCCGGATGTGTGAAACGGGCCTTAAAGGGACTCTGACAATATGTCTGTGCAAACCAAGCACATGCGCTCAGTGCACCATGGGGGCTAATCATTTATATGCACCTTCCCACCTGCTTATTTTCCCTCTATCTCTGGCTCTATGAAGCCTGAGCTTGTCAATCAAAGGAGGAGGGTAGACTGAAAACATGCAGGTGGAAAGGTGTATATAAATGATTAGCCCCACCATGATACACTGAGCACCTATACGTCTTTAGAACATTCATTCTGCGCTGACCGGTTCCCTTTTAACACTAGAAGTCCCAGAGAGAGGTCATTTAACATTTCTACTATTGGAACCCTATGGAGCTCGAAATTCCTGGAACTTCTAGTGTTGAAGGGGTTGTCTGGTCTAAATCCACAAGTCTGCAGTCACTTTGTGTCAGCCTATGTGCATCTTCCCATTGCACACACTGTATGCTGTAAGGATTCTCCGGTGTCAGAGCCGGGAATGGCGGTCACATGACCACAAGTATGAGATATACATACTCCACCTGCATTGTGCGAGGCTGCACCCATCTAGTCGGATTCTGGCTGGGAATATGTGTATCTCATACTTGTGGTCACGTGACCGCCTTTCCCTGCTCTGACAGCAGAGAATCCTTACAGCACGCAATGTGCGCAATGGGAGGATGAACAAATCTGCAGTCACGGAGCTACATAGTGACTGCAGACTTGTGGGTTTAGACCGGACAACCCCTTTAAATCTTAATATTACAACCTGTGCATGACACTTGGGCGTTGAACAGTTGCCTCCTGACTGTACCAGCCCCAGGGTGCAGTGGTGTCTTTTTGTACCCGATTGAGCAGAACAATTGCCTGCAGCACACCACAGTTGGTTCTAGACTACTCTTTTCCCATCAGAGGCTAAAAGAGTTCCTATACTGTGTCACGCTGTGGTGGTTTACGTGGCACATAATCTCTATTTATAAACCAAGCATAATGTGAATGGATCCTGATCGTGGCTTCTCATAGATGTAGGTGGAGTATGTCTCGCACCCTTTAGTTGCTGTGTAGGGTGTTGCAGTCATCACTTTAACCATATTCGTTATTATTGGCCACGAGAGGCAACATATAAATCATATACTAAGTTACCATTTGCATTGCAGTTGATAGGCCAATTTTCGGTAAACCAGTATTCCCAGGAACGCGTGCGACTCTCAATCGGCCAGTACACATGCCCCCTTAAAGGGAACCTGTCAGGTGCAATATCCACCCAGAACCATGAGCATATTCCTATTCCCTGCCTAACTGTCCCTGTATCTAGTAGCATAGATAAAGAGATCTTTTATCGTATGCTAATGAGCACGGGGACTAGTCACAAGGGCGCTGATTTTCTTCCTAGTCGGCCCCATTAGCATGTTAGTATGCTCCTGTGGGTGTGCTAACATACTAATGAATACGCAGCGTCACAGGATGATCTCGCTCACCTATCCGCTGCCATCGTCGGCTGACGCTGGATTTCGGCTCAGTGCACATGACCCCGGAGTTTGGGTCATGCGCACTATGAAGCCGGGTGTACGTGTCCTGGCTTCAAACTGAAGTAGTGCGCATGCCCGAAAGTCCGGGATCATGCGCACTGATCCGAAATCCAGCGCCGGACCTGATGGTGGCGGAGAGGTGAGGGAGATAATCCTCTGATGCTGTGTATTCATTAGCATGATTGCACACCTACAGGGGTGTACTAATGGGGCTGACTGGCAATGGAAGCAACGCCCTTGGGAATAGTCCCTGGCTTCATTAGCATATGATAAAAGATCTTTAGAAATACTTTTTCTATAGATCTCTTTATCTGTTACTAGATGCAGGGATTAGCAATATGCACCCAGAACTGCTCATGGTTATGGGTGCATATTGGACCTGACAGGTTCCCTTTAAGGCTATGTTCACATTTCCGTTGTTTTGCTTCCGTCAACTTGAGGAATTACGGTATCCTGTAAAATATTTTGCAGGAATCCATTTTTTCCCCATAAACTTCTGTTAGCGACGGATTGCGAAGGATGGCCCTGCGTTTCTTCCGCGGCGTGACGGATCAGCCGTTTACGGACTGACCGTCAGGCAGGAGCAACGCTGCATGTAACTTTTTTGGAGCGTCAAAAAAACCTGACTCCGCAGGATTCCGTCTCCATCCGTCACAACCTATAATGTATGTCTATGGTGCTGGATTCCGTCATGCTCTACTGAGCATGCCCAGCATGTCTGGCACTTCTATTGGACAGTCCCAAACACAAACGGATCATGACGGATCTGTCAAAAAAAGGGATGGACAGCGGATGTAAGGCTAGTTTCACACTTGCGTTGAACGGAATTCGTTGCATTGCGTTGTGTGACGGATGCAACGGATGTGTTGCATATAGTGGCACAACGGATGCTGCAAAACAACGGAATCCGTTTTGATTTTTTTTTATACAGTTTTACCGGCGGCAGACTATTGTGAACGATCTGCTGATCGCTCGGCTGCCGAGATTGAGGGCGGGGTGGGTGGAGCCGAGCGGGGCCATGGCGCTGAGGACGTGTGTGTGTGTGTGTGTGTGTGTGTGTGTGTGTGTGTGTGTGTGTGTGTGTGTGTGTGTGTGTGTGTGTGTGTGTGTGTGTGTGTGTGTGTGTGTGTGTGTGTGTATACACATGTGGAGTGGAGTGGAGTGGTGTGCGGGAGGGGGCGGAGCCAAGCAGGGAAGTGTCGGGCTCCCTGCACACGTAGCAAGGGTAAATGTTTGGTAACTAGGCAAAGCACTTTGCTTGGTTACCCGATATTTACCTTAGTTACGGGTGCAGGGAGCCAGAGAGAGCATGCGCAGTGAAATCCTAAGGATTCTGCTGCTCAAAAAAACGTTACATGCTGCGTTCCTTCCGCCCGGCGGAAGCAACGGCGCGTCGCCCAGCGGAAGCAACGCAGGTCCTTTTGGCACAATCCGTCATCCATACAAGTCTATGGGAAACAGCGGAATCCGTTAACGGATTCCGCTGTATTCCAAAAGGGCGGATTGTGACGGAAGGAAAAAAACGCAAATGTGAAAGTACCCTAACGGACGCGACGGATCAGTTTGTTTTTTTTTCCAGGATTCCTGTGAATAACACATCCGTTGCGTCAGTTGACATCTCAAAAATGATGGATCCGTCGTTACATCGCAATGACGGACCTGCTGGAAGCAAAACAGAAGTGTGAACATAGCCTAAGGCATTTATTTTCCGGTGAATTATTCCATTGCATACACTGTCATCCTGGGTGTAAACCTTCAGATTGTCATCCGCTAATGAGAACTGTTTTCGGAATCTGCCCATTCGATCGTCACTTGTCGGCATCGCAGCCTCTCAGGCTTTTTATCATTCTTACCTCCAGCCTGGCATTTTTCCTAATAAGTAGAGTGGACGCACCATGTCCCCACCGTTCACAATGAAGCAGACAAATGTTAAATATTTGATATTAAGTCATTCACCGCAGCAAGGGAAACCATCAGCATTTCCTTGTATAAAGGTCAGCCGGTGTGCAGACATAACCTGAGGTGAGGCGGTGCGGACCCCGGCCGGTGACTCAGCCGCTATATATACTATAACGCTTACTCACATGTTTTTGCACCACGCCTATGCCGCCTTTTGTTTGGGCTCCTTGTAGGTGAAGTTAAAGGTCGCATCATCTTTTCCGTCACCGTTACTTTTTTTTTTTTTTTTTTTTATATTGTGCACGCAGCTGAAAAGTCTTTCATAGTGACATTGCTGTCAAATCCACACATCCATTAATGCTCTACTCCTGTGTCCATGGCAACCGGAACTTTTACGATGATTGATTACATACTCTACAATAAAAGCGTTAATCCGGCGGCAACAGGTAAGACCTTGTTTGTCCAAATCTGCTTCCGCGGATGTAGTACATGATGATCTACCACCGATGTCACGGAAGGTGCACTGGGGCGTAGCTAGTGGGGGCGTGCCAATACTTATGGATAGCAGCAACAAGTGCAAGAACCGATAGAGAACAAATAGGTGCTGAGAATTGTCAGCCTAGTCTATAGGCATGATAGATAGATGTAGACTGTATACCGCAAAATAATACTATTTTGAAAAGCATTCACAGCTGATGTTAGTGACATTTGTGAAAAGAAAACACATATATATATATCTATATCCCAGGTGTACGAAAATATTTATCCTCCAGTTATTGCATTGCAAAATATACTTCACTACTTTGTTTCCTTATCACCCAAGCATCATGCTGTTTCAAACAGCAGTTCATGCTCCCTTTATAAGCTGCTTTCAACTGCTGCTGGCAATAACCAATACTGTAGATTCAAAGAATCCAGGACACATACACACAGGCTATGTGATATAACAAAATACTTACACTCCAGGTATTGCAAAATATACTTCACTACTATATGCTTCCTTATCTCCCAAACAGCCGCTCATGTTCCTTGTAGAAGTTGCTTTCAACTGCTGCTGACAATAACCTATACCTTAAATTCAAAGAATCCGGGACACTCCTTAAATTAAGCTAGGTGATGTAACGAAATATTTATCCTCCAGTTATTACAAAATATAATTCACTACTTTGTTTGTTTCCTTATCTGCCAACCACCATGCTGTTTGAGTTTGAAACAGCAGTTCAGGCACCTTTTAGAAGCTGCTTTTATATGCTGCTGGCAATAACTTATACTCTAGATTCAAAGAATCTGGGACACACACACACACACACACACACACACACACACACACACACACACACACACACACACACGTACACACACGTCAGGTGATGTAACAAAATATATTCTCCAGGTATTGCAAAATTATATTTCAATGCTTCCATATCTCCAAAAAACCATGCTGCTTCAAACAGCAATTCATGTTCCTTCTAGAAGCTGCTTTTAGCTGCTGTTGGCAATAACCTATACTCTAGATTCAAAGAGTCTGCGACTGTGAGTTCCCCCTGTCTCAGTACTGGGTTGGGGAACAGGGAGCCTCAAACAGAAATTCCCATCCAGCTTTCTGAATATAGTGTAGGAATCTACCTGAGCAGCAGTTGAAAGCAGCTTCTAAAGGAACGTGAACTGGTCATTGAAACAGCACTGTGGTATGGTGTTTTTTTAGAAAGAAGGAAGCAAAATAAGGTAATGAAGCACATTACAAAACTTGATAACCTTGTGATGGCTGCAGGATAGATGAATAAATTAACCTACTCTATGGCTACGCAGCCTAAAAAAAAATGGCACCAGCATATTGCCTTTCATACACCACCTGGATAGTTTTGGCAAAGTTTAGGACTGCTTTGTCTGTTTGTTTTGTCTAATAACTAGACAGTATTGGACTATTGGGTCTCAGCACCCCCTGCAGATTATATATATATATATATCTCTATCTCTATCTCTATTATATTTTTTTCTTTTGGGGGGGGGGCCTAACGTGTAATGCTGCATGTTTCTTGCGGTGACGCTGCTATAAAACGAACTGGGAAATTTTTTACGTTTTACGCTTTAATTTTTCTCGTTTAGTCATAACGTTTTTTCTTTTTTTACTTTTACGTTGACCTAACCCTATGAAGGTTTTGGGGTTTTTTTGTGGGTCAAGTTTGTAGTTTTGAATGACACCATTTATTGTACCATGCAATATACTGGGAAATGGGCATAAAATATAAAATGCTCAAGTTGCCATTTTTTTTTTTTGAAACCTTGAACTTTTTTTTTTTTTTTTTTTTTTTATGGCTGTGTGTGAGGATTTGTACTTTAGGCTGAAGTTTGTATTACTTTTTTTTTTTTTTTTTTTTTAGTTGAGGGGCTTGTTGGCTACCAAAATATGTCATTTAAATACCACTGTCCTAGATTAACAGCTGCATTAAAGTGGTTTAGTAGCAGCGATCGGAGCAAGCTCTGGTCGCTGCAGTTGCAAGTAGATGCTGGCTGTTCACACACTGCCTCATATGAAGTAGGCTCAGCTTTTTTCATACATTGTTTAGCGACCTAGAATGGAAATGGACATTATAGACTTTTAACCAGAGCGCCATGGACACTTACCGGAAATGTAGACTGATCCCTAGACCCACTGTCTAGAAAACCGGCAAAACCATGTGCACAGAAGATGAGATCTGTGGGGTTTGGGCACTGAGAAGGACTCAGATGTGAGTTTCTTGTCATTTTTTTCATTATGTATCTGACCAGTGTCTAAGAGGAGCACAACACTCGGCCAAAATAACTTCGGTTCTCAAGCAAAAGTAGACTGGAATGCAAAAAAGTCAGCCGACGTCCGCAGCCGAGGATCTTTTGGAATTTTTCCAGGAGAGAAATCTCTCTGGATTTTTGGCCTCGTGATTACAGGGGAATGCGTCCGCGGTCCTGACCTTTATTATGTCTGAGCTATTTACAGTATAGGTGATATAGTTACTCCCTTAGTTCAAAGCATAAGAATAGGCATTGAGTACGGTTGCACCGCTGTACAGTCGTGTGGGCTGTTACGTGGCCTCGGGTATAAAGCGGGTTCTGTACTGACAGATGATTAGTCGTAGAGACCATATTACATCATCTACCGAAGCCGGCAGCACTGATCAGGACTCATCCCGACCCCATAATAATGGAAGTGAATATTCCCAATACACAGGCCGTTACATTGCCCCCTCTGATTCTGCAGGATTTTCCGCATGTGTCCGAAACGTTCATGTAGAAAGCACTAGGTTTAAAGGGATTGTAAGAAAGTAGCCAGTTGCAATTAAGATGACTATTAAAGGGAATCTGTCACCAGGTTTTTGCCACCTAATGTGAGAGCAGCATAACGTAGGTGCAGAGACCCTGATTCCAGTGATGTGTCACTTACTGGGCTGCTTAGTGTAGTTTTGATAAAATCCACTGTTTAATCAACAGAAGATTATCATTACAGGACCAGGTAGTTCAGCATATTCATGAGCTCTGTATAATCCCGCCCCCAGCATTGATTGAAAGCCTTCTATGTACACTGAATATGGTCAGAAGGCAGCCAATCAGTGGTGTGGGCGGAGTTATAGAGCTCAACTTTCACATAATTGCTAGATCTGCAGCAGAGAAAACATTGATTTTTATCAAATTGACAGGAAACAGCTCAGTAAGTGACACATCGCTGGAATCAGGGTCTCTGTCTCTACATTATGCTACTCTCAAATGGGGGAACAAAAATCTGGTGACCGAATCCCTTTAACTACCAATCATATCCCAAAGCCGGTGGATATAAATGCGGCCAATTAGTGGACTACGTGGCAATGCTAACATGTGACCACTGAGGTCTGCAATTGGCTACCATGGTCATGTGACTGGCAAGGACCACTGCAGTGGCAGGGGATGTAATGGTGGTTGTTAATAACTTCCTACAGCCCGTTGTTCCATTTGCGGCTGCTAGCCATCTGTGGACATGGGAGTTTACTCAAGAAGTGAGACTTGAGTCTGTTGGGGGGAGGCTCCTGCTGCAGTTATGGTAGTAATTTTACACCTTCACATGGGATACTAAGGAGAATGAAGACAGATTTCTTTAAATATTTCTCCGTTTTAATTAGGGCAGAATACAATGAAAGGAAGAGGGGAGATCGCAAGAAAATTTGCTGCGATTGTGGTTTTTTTTTTATGCATTTATTTTCAGTGTTTGTTCTTTTAAGGCCTCGCTGTAGTCTGGCACCTACATACACTTGAGCCCCTTTGGCATCCTTTTTGGCTGTCTGGTCTAGGATAGTATTTATCTTGGGGCCGCAAGGGGAGGGTGGGGGCAGTCACTCCATAGAAAAATGGGGCCATTTTGAGAAATCTGAAGGACTGTTTTTCTGATTCTTGGGAGTTTGCCCCCCTCGCTCCAGCACCGTTGCTTTGGTCACTGTTTTGGCTTTAGCGGTGACATTGCCCATCGCTCCTGCAACCAGTCAACTGAGCTCAGCGGCGTGTGCCATGTACACTAACAGAGCTGCTGAGCTCAGCGATTGGCTGCCATGGTGATATGCAGTGCCAACCCAACATCACCGCTGCAGCCAATCACTGAGCTCTGCTGGTGTACATGGCACAAGCCGTTGAGCTCAGTGATTGGCTTCAGGGGTGATGTGCACTGTCAACCAAACATTACCGCTGCAGTCAATCGTTCAGATCAGCAGCTCTGCTGGTGTGCATGGTACGAGCTGCTGAGCTCAGTGACTGGCTGCAGCGGTGATGTGCACTGTCGACCCCTCATCACCGTTGCAGCAAATTATTGAGCTCACCAGCTTTGCTTGTGTATTTGGTACAAGCCGCTGAGCTGAGTGATTGGCTGCAGTGGTGATGTGTACCG
Source organism: Anomaloglossus baeobatrachus (assembly GCF_048569485.1). NCBI lineage: Eukaryota > Metazoa > Chordata > Amphibia > Anura > Aromobatidae > Anomaloglossus > Anomaloglossus baeobatrachus. Next base: position 263,215,242 of record NC_134359.1, read on the forward strand.
TTGACCCAAAATCGCCACTGCAGCTACTCGTTGAGCTCAGCATTTCTGCTGGTGTACATGGCACAAGCCACTTTGCTCAGTGATTGGCTGCAGCAGTGATGTGCACTGTTGACCCAAAATAACCACTGTAGCCAATTGTTGAGCACAGCAGCTCTGCTAGTGTACATGGCACAAGCAGCTGAGCTGAGTGATTGGCTGCAGTGGTGATGTGTACTGTTGACCCAAAATCACCACTGCAGCCAATCGTTGAGCTCAGCAGCTCTGCTAGTGTACATGGCACAAGCCGCTTTGCTCAGTGATTGGCTGCAGCGGTGATGTACACTGTTCACCTAACGTCACCAGATCAGTGACAGAAAGCCAGCACTGGACCCGGGGAGGGTGAGCACCTGGCCTGTTTATTTTACCAGTATAAGTGTTTAGGTGGTCACTTTTCTTTCAAGATAAAAAACCCCTTTAAGACTGTAAGGAACACTGTGAGACTTCTCTGCAGAATTATGAATGCAGCTCTTGAGTCCATAAGAGTCTGTTCACAACATGACTTCTCATACACCTATCCTATGGCACAAAACTTTGTTTTCCCAGCCCATGGAATGTATTGTTAAACGTGCTCAGATTGGTAAGAAATAATGAAATGACGCTCTCCCTCATCGATACCCTGCCGGTCCCATTATGCCGATCCGTTCTTCTGGGGTCTGTTCTCGGCACAATATTAGAAATAAGCGCTCAGTTGATCACAGCCGTAGGGACCCGTAGCCGCCGTCACCCATATCTAGAGATCAGCACCAGAACGGGGGTGGCGGGGAATAGTTGGGGCGACCGTTGCTTCTCTCATTATTTTCTCCCATCCACAGTAGAGAGCCCCTTTAACCCTTCCGTCTTTGGTTCCGTTTATTGCTATGAATGTTTTCTTCTGTTTATCTGGCCGGTTTTGCCCCTGAAATCTTTTCGCATTATATCATCTGTCTTGCCACATAACGTCTTCCTAATATTCCAGTGTTTTCCCTTCTTTGCCTCTTTACTGTTGCAAGCTTGTAATTATTGGCCCAGTCCAGCAATGAGTCAGCTGAGAAGTATGTCACAGTGTTTCCTCCGGAGCTGTCAGAACTCAGAAATGCTCGGCCCCTCTTATTTTAATGATTTCCCCATTTACCAGTATTTTGAGGGGTTATTTTGCTCATATTGGCCAATCTGGAAACTGATATATAAATCTGAACAGATTAAAGGACATTTCCTCTAGTAATTAGAAGTCTTTGGCGCCTCCTCTTCAGTCAGTGGATGAAACTAGAGAAAAGGGTCCACAGCCCCCATCACACATAAGTGCTGCCGCTCTTGTCTGTTGGTGGTTGCAGGTATTGCAACTTAGTTTGGAAGCGGGTGCACTTAGTTGTTTGGAAGCGGATGGGCACTTAGTTGTTTGGAAGCGGATGGGCACTTAGTTGTTTGGAAGCGGGTGCGCTTAGTTGTTTGGAAGCGGGTGCGCTTAGTTGTTTGGAAGCGGGTGCGCTTAGTTGTTTGGAAGCGGGTGCGCTTAGTTGTTTGGAAGCGGGTGCGCTTAGTTGTTTGGAAGCGGGTGCGCTTAGTTGTTTGGAAGCGGGTGCGCTTAGTTGTTTGGAAGCGGGTGCGCTTAGTTGTTTGGAAGCGGGTGCGCTTAGTTGTTTGGAAGCGGGTGCGCTTAGTTGTTTGGAAGCGGGTGCGCTTAGTTGTTTGGAAGCGGATGGGCGCTTAGTTGTTTGGAAGCGGGGGCGCTTAGTTGTTTGGAAGCGGATGGGCGCTTAGTTGTTTGGAAGCGGATGGGCGCTTAGTTGTTTGGAAGCGGATGGGCGCTTAGTTGTTTGGAAGCGGATGGGCGCTTAGTTGTTTGGAAGCGGATGGGCGCTTAGTTGTTTGGAAGCGGATGGGCGCTTAGTTGTTTGGAAGCGGATGGGCGCTTAGTTGTTTGGAAGCGGATGGGCGCTTAGTTGTTTGGAAGCGGATGGGCGCTTAGTTGTTTGGAAGCGGATGGGCGCTTAGTTGTTTGGAAGCGGATGGGCGCTTAGTTGTTTGGAAGCGGATGGGCGCTTAGTTGTTTGGAAGCGGGTGGGCTTAGTTGTTTGGAAGCGGGTGGGCTTAGTTGTTTGGAAGCGGGTGGGCTTAGTTGTTTGGAAGCGGGTGGGCTTAGTTGTTTCGAAGCGGGTGCGCTTAGTGGTTTGGAAGCGGATGAGCAACAACACTGCCAATAGACAAGACCCTGTAACTCTCAGCTTTTTTTTCTTCTCTCTACATTGAAGCTTTGAAGGCTTCTATGGCCGCCAATTTTAAATCTGCGGTGCTGTCATCCAGATTTTTGCTTTGGTGTACAACATCCAATGGAACATGGCACCTCGGACACTCACAGCTGCCTCCAGAACAGGACCACTATCTCACGTGGATGTTACTGCGCATGTGCAGCGCTCTCCATTCACTTCTATTGGTACTCTGATATTGTCCAATCTCCCATAGAAATAAACGGAGAGAGCTGCGCATGTTCGTCCAGTTTCATGTAAAGTGCAAAACAGGCTGAACATGGAACCCATCTTGAGAGCAGAAGCCTGTTTTGCATTACTGTGGACGCGCATGCGCAGCTCTTTGTTTTGTTTGTATATGTGGGAGATAAAGAAAATAGCAGAGTTGCAATAGTAGTGAACGGAGTGCACTGCACATGTGCGTCCACCTCTTCATTCACAGTAATGCGCAGTCACATCCCGTTCTCAAGATGGTTTCCATCTTGAGGCTGTTTTGCATCGCTGTGCATGAAACTGTAGATGCGCATGCGCAGCTTTCTCTGTATAGTTTTTTGGGATATCTGAAAATAGCAACGTACCAATAGAATAGCTGCGGAATATGTTGGCGCTATAGAAATAAAGATTATTATTATATGATTATTATTATTAGAAGTGAACAGAGAGCTCTGCACATGCGCAGTCACATACCATTGTTCCATCTTGAGGCTGTTTTGCATGGTTGTGCATGACACTGTGGTCTGGTCGCGCATGCGCAACCCTCTGTTTATTTCTATGGGCGATCCCAAAATAGCTGAACGGTCATATAAGTGAATGGGGAGAACATATACACTGCCTCCTCTGTATTCACAACAAGTTGGGGCTCCTTTCCCTAGCCATGGCTCCTATTATTAGCATAGAAGCCATATATAATATATATATTACACACAGCATATATAATATATAGATATGTCCTGTATGTTAAAAAATACCAAAACATACAGGAAAATACTCTATATTAAAAAAAGTAAGTAGTCCAACTATGATACCAGGTATACAGATACAACATAGCTGTGAAAATGGCATCTCCGCTCCCCGAAGGCTCACATAAAACTGCCCTAAAGATGACTCCAATGATGAATGTCTAAAGCAAATGGTCAAATACATTGTGAGCAATAGAATATCTCTCATAATCAAAAGATGAAGCAAAGCAGATCGTTTCATAGCCTCTACGCGTTTCACCATTATGGATGTTTTATCAGGGGATCAGCATATGCGGAGAATTCAGAGATTCATCAGCGTGGTGGTGTGCAGAGCATGTGTCATGGCTCCTACGTTTAGGACCCCTCCCTATCACACCTTTTATTGCGCATACCATCCATGGGTCATAAATATCTAAAAATGGGAAGAACCCTTTAAAAAAAAAAACCCTGTTTACAAACACGGAGTCAGCGTGCAGAAGCATGACCAGCAGATTTGCTGCCCGTGTAAACGTCCCCCAGCTAGACTCGCCAGGAATGTGCTACCTCCCCCTATAAAAAAAAAAATTAAAAATCCGCCAAACCTCTGGGGCTGGATCTGAACCCGCAGGATTTTACCACATTCCCCCTTTTTAATTTTCTCTGACCAAAATGCGTCGTCACTCCAACTTTTTATTTGTTTTGTTTGTTTTTTTTTCTGTTTCCACAACATTCTTCCCAGCGATTAGATACATTTGTTTGTGTTCTATTTTGTAAATATAGAGAATAAAATAAGCTCCATGAAGCTTCCCCTGTGCAGCACACAGATATAAATGCTGATCCCTGAGGGGGCAGAGGAACTTCCTCACCCACCACTATAGTGCTCAGCCACAGGCACGTGGGAGCCGGGGGAGCGTCGTCTGTGGGAATGAGAGCTCTGCACAGCCTGTAAACAGCCCATGAGTCAGGGCATCGCTATGTCACACAGCGAGGAGGGCCTCCCTCAGCGTGGCTGCACTCCTGCCATGCCTGTACTGGGAGCAGCTGCCCGCCGCTCTACCAGGTGAGCAGGCACAAGCCGGGAGGGCTGCATTGTACACCACCCTCTGGAATATTACTTGTGAGAAGAAAGAAAACATTGGGACGTCACTGGTAGGCCTGGCACACACATGGGATTTGTTATGCTCAGAGATGTACACTGGTTTGGGATAATAATGTTCTGGTCTCTTAGAAGAACAAGACCAGGGGTGGGCAGATCACTGGTGCAACCTGTGGCCACACAGGGGCCCAAGAGGCCAGGGGCTATGTACACCTGCAAAGAGGGTGCGATCGTGTAATATGAGGAACTATCGGGCTTCAAAGGGTCCATGTAGTGATTGTGCACAGTTGCATCTTCTGTGTGTCCGCCAGTGAACTACAACCTTAAAGGGATACTGTTAGTGAGTGTTATGTATGGTTCCCTTTGCTGTGTAAGTTTATCTGCTCTTTTGTATTATTTTTTTCTTTGGCTTTCTGATTTGTTTTTGTTATGTATATTGTGTATTTATGTGTGAGGATCTGTATGTGTGTATATATGTATGGATACACTGTTTATAATGTGTGTATGTATGCGTGCGTATGTATGGATATATATAATGTGTGTATGTATGTGTATATATATATATATATATATATATATATAATAATATATATATATATATATATATATATATATATATATATATATATATATAAAATGTGTGTGTGTGAGTATGGAGATAGATATATATATATATATATATATATATATATATATATATATATATATATATATCTATCTATCTGTGTGTACGTATGGATGTATATATAGTGTGTGTACGTATGGATGTG
>NC_134359.1:263225306-263230306 GCF_048569485.1 Anomaloglossus baeobatrachus
CACAGGGAGAAACGCTGCAGGGGTAAGTAAAGCTTTTTTATTTTAGAATGAGCAGCAGCCTGGGGGCCAAATCTAACACGGGGGGGACATGTGCGATCACACTGGGACGCAGGCTCATAGAATATGCACCGCTGCTCCAGCCCCTCACTGCGTGCGATTTCAGCACCATTGGAGATGGACAGCGGCTGTGCATATTATATGAGCGGGTGCAGGAGATCAAAGGCTGCAAGCCGCAGCGTTCCCCTGTGCTCCGGAGCTGCTGCCCCCACCTCCCCTGGACGCTGCAGTGTACATATATATATATATATACAACACACACACACACACACACACACACCCCCCCCACGTATATCCGGCGTATAAGACGACTCCCCCACTGTAGCCATTATTTTAAGGGGGTAAAAAGTCGTCTTATACGCCATTTATATACCGGTATATATATATTATGCATATTGTGTGTATTTAATTTTTTACGTACGTAAAAAAATATTTTTGTATGTACGTACGTGTGTGTGTGTGTGTGTGTGTGTATATGTATATATATATATATACACACACACACACACACACACACACACACACGTGCATATATGTGTGTGGTGTGTGTAGATATATAGATATATATATATATATCTATATATGTGTGTGTGTGTGTATATGTGTGTGTGTGTATATATATGTGTATATATATGTGTGTGTGTGTGTGTATATGTGTATATATATATATATATATATATACACATATACACACACACACACACACACACACACACACACACACACACACACACACACACAATATATATACACATATATATACACACACACACATATACACACACACACACACACACACATATAGATATATAGATATATATATAGATATATATATATATATATATATACACACGTACGTTTTAATTTTTTTAGTTACTTACCATTATTATATTTTTATTATTATTAATTTTTATGTCACACACACTGATGTTCGTGAAGAATTAGCTATCTTCTAATATTAATTATATATAGATAAAAAAATATATTTATAATTTTTTATTTAGTTACTTACTATTATATTATTATTTTTTAGTTTTATTTCTGTCATTTCAAACACACACATGACCATGAAGAAGTAACTAACTATATATATATATATATATATATATATATTATATTATATTATATTATATTATATTTATATTTATATTTTTATATTAAAATATAATTATTAAAAAAAAAAAATGATAAAGGGAATGTCCACTACTTGGACATTCCCTTCTCTTTCCCCTTGTTTACCCCCATAAAAATAAATAAGAGTATATTCACCTCTGGTGCGGCCGCGGTTCCAGCGATGTCTGAAGCTATGTTCCTGGGGTGACATTATGACATTCGACCAATCAGTAGCCGGTTGTCTGTCTCCCCACCTTCGGACATTTGAGCAGGACGTGAGTGCAGCACTGACTTCCTGCCTCAGATGTCTGAATGCAGGGAGAAGGAAGCAGACTCTTCTGTCTGTCGGCGCCTGGGCTTCTTCTGTCTGTCGGCGCCGGGCTCTTCTGTCTGTCGGCGCCGGGCTCTTCTGTCTGTCGGCGCCGGGCTCTTCTGTCGGGGCCTTTGCGTTCCATGAAACTTACTTTATTTAACATGTACTGTAGACAAATGACACTAAGAGATAATCTGGGTCTGCTGTGTGATGTTAGTGTTGTAAATGTGCCCAGGCCACTGTAGTAACTTCTCACTTTCCTTCCAGGTAAAGAAGGAGGCGGGAGAGAACGCCCCAGTATTAAGCGATGATGAGCTCGTGTCAATGTCTGTGCGGGAGCTAACCAGCACCTCCGAGGTCTCTCAAAAGAGGATATCATCCGCCTAAAGCAGCGAAGGCGTACCTGAAAAACCGCGGCTTACGCTGCCAGCTGCCGAGTCAAGCGCGTCAACCCAAAAAGAGGAGCTAGAGAGACAGCGCGTGGAGTTACAGCAAGAAGTGGATAAGCTGGCGCGAGAAAACTCCAGCATGAAGCTTGAGGTGGATGCTCTACGGTCCAAGTACGAAGCCCCTCCCCAAACCTTCGCCCCGCACAGCGCCAGGGGGCCCATTACCCCGACCAAGGTCGCCACCACCAGCGTCATCACCATCGTGAAGTCTGCCGACATATCGGCGGCCATTCCGTTCTCCGCAGCATCCTAGTATCTAGAAGAAGGAAAAAAGGGAGAGAACTTAGCTGCCTGGTCAAAGAGAGGGCAAAATGGGATTCACCTAATATCGTTTCTCGGTTCCTTGTCCGCCTACTCTGATGTTTAGGCGCTGCCTTTTATTCCATAGCCGTCCCCGACATGGCACAGAGAGGTGACACGCAGGTTCTCAGCACTATGGCCTTGTAAGTGTACCAGGGAATATGTCTCGTTGCGTTTGATGAGGTAACCCTACTTATTCCTCAATGGAACTTTACGTCACGGATCGTCTCGGACCCTTCATAAACGCCACCTTAAAAAAGTGACGACGGCGGCTCAACTATTATTTTTTTTTTTTTTTTTTTTTTTTTTTTTTTAATATTGCAAAAAAATAACGACCTTCTGTTAGTTTTCTGGGCAACCAGGAATAAAAGCAGAAGATAATTAGTATCTAATAAGTGATATATTGCCGAGATGTCATGTCCTTGTGAGGATCGTGGTCAGCACCTGTGGCGTTATTCTGGTGATCATGTTGCATGTGGGATTTTTATTTATTATTTTTTTTTTTTATGGCCTTTGTAATGAAACTCAGGATTTCCTTAAAATATTGAAATGTAATATGGTGGCAACTAAATGTTTAAAAAGAAGAAAAAAAATGTTTTGGTCGTTGTGAACCTTTTCGTCAAAACCAATGTAGAGCGTAATTTTTTTTTTTTTTTGCAAGTCTTGTTTTAACGGATGGATGTGCCTAATTTGTGACGCTCACCAGACGGGCAGCCATCGTGCAATATGACTTGCCTATGGTTCGTTGGACTTGGTAGAGCCGTCTTGCTGGTTTCCATATATTCTACTTGACCCCCCCAAATGACATGTTGATGGCTTCAAGCCAAGGAGGTGGTAGAGCGTGGCTATAGTGTTCTCCATCCACTCAGGCTCTCGTTTTGCAGAGTGCTCCTTTAAAGGGGTATTCCCATCTCCAAGATCCTATCCCAATATGTAGTAGGTGTACTAATATTACCAAATACCTTCAATTAGAAATGTGGTATAGTTCTCCTGATATAGCTATGTCACTTACCTCATGTGCAGGGCATCGCAGGATCTTAGGTATCCATGTTTATGACCACTAGCAACTAACTAACTGTGACTATATGTGTGGTTGTAACCATGGATACCGAAGATCCTGCAATGCCCTGAACAGGAGGTAAGAAACATAGTGAATTTGAAGAACTTTTCTATATTTTGATGTCTCTTATTTCATGTTCAGGGCATTGCAGGACCTTAGTTGCTAGTGGTTATAAACATGGATACTTAAGGTCCTGCAATGCCCTGAACATGAGGTAAGAAACATAGTGAATTTGAAGAACTTTTCTATATTTCTATGTTTCTTCATGTTCAGGGCATTGCAGGACCTTAGTTGCTAGTGGTCATAAACATGGATACTTAAGGTCCTGCAATGCCCTGAACATGAGGTAAGAAACATAGACATGTAGTATATTTCTTCTGATTCGCGATGTCTCTTACCTCATGTTCAGGGCATTGCAGGATCTTAGGTATCCATGGTTATGACCACTAACTGTGACTATATACATGGTCTTAACCATGGATACCTAGGGTCCTGCAATGCCCTGAACATGACGTAACAGACATGATGAACTATACATTTCTATGTGTCTTAACTCATGTTCAGGGCATTGCAGGATCTTAAGTATCCATGGTTATGACCACGCCTATAGTCAATTAGTTGCCAGTGGACATAACCATGGATACCTAACTAACTGTGACTATATACGTGGTCTTAACCATGGATACCAAGGGTCCTGCAATGCCCTGAACATGCAGTAAGAGACATAGTGAAATAGAAGAACTATACTATATTTCTATGGCTTTTACTTCATGTTCAGGGCATTGCAGGATCTTAGGTATCAAAGATTATGACCACTAGCAACTAAGGTCCTGCAATGCCCTGAACATGAGGTAAGAAACCTAGAAATGTAGTTTAGTTCTTCTAATTCACTATGTTTCTTGCCTCATGCTCAGGGCATTGCTGGACCTTAGGTATCCATGTTTATGACCACTAGCAACTAACAAACTGTGACTATATGGTTATAACCATGGATACCTAAAGTCCTGTAATGCCCTGAACATGAGGTAAGAGACATAGTGAATCAGAAGAAATATACTACGTTTCTAACTGGAGATATCATATTATTATTACATCTACTACATATTGGAATAGGATCTTGGAGTTGGGAATACCCCTTTAACACTAGAAGTACCAGAGAGGGGTCATTTAACATTTCTACCATTGGAACCCTATGGAGCTCGAAATTCCTGGGACTTCTAGTGTTAAGGCTAGATCTACAGTGCGACCCTGCGTTGCACTGCAAGGGTCGCTGTGTAGATCCAAAATTGTTGCGTCAAATTTTCGGTATGCAACTTTTTTGACAGCTGTCAGTCGCCTGATGGCATGCTGCAAAAAGCCGGCTCAAAGACGGTGGCCATGCTTCTCTGGCCCTTGTAGGTTGGAGGTGACCGGTAATGGTATTGTCCAATGAAGGTCTTGTAGAGCGTTGTTACACGTGGCTGCGTATAGGAGGAGATGTATTGATGGACTCAGCAAGTGTTATCTGTAAGGTGAAGCAGATATTTTGCGTTATGACTGACTGGTATCGTGTTGTGGGTCGTTCATGGTACTTTTTTTTTTTTTTTTTTAATATATATATTAAATATATATTATATATATAAAAAATATATATAAAAAAATTATATATACAGTATATATATATTATTTAATATATATATTATTTAATATATATATATATATATATATA
>NC_134359.1:265117806-265152806 GCF_048569485.1 Anomaloglossus baeobatrachus
TCTGTACTCGTAACTAGTGATGAGCGGGCACTACCATGCTCGGGTACTCAGTACTCGTAACTAGTGATGAGCGGGCACTACCATGCTCGGGTGCTCTGTACTCGTAACTAGTGATGAGCGGGCACTACCATGCTCAGGTGCTCAGTACTCGTAACTAGTGATGAGCGGGCACTACCATGCTCAGGTGCTCAGTACTCGTAACTAGTGATGAGCGGGCACTACCATGCTCAGGTGCTCAGTACTCGTAACTAGTGATGAGAAGGCACTACCATGCTCTGGTGCTCAGTACTCGTAACTAGTGATGAGCGGGGGCACTACCATGCTCAGGTGCTCAGTACTCGTAACTAGTGATGAGCGGGCACTACCATGCTCTGGTACTCAGTATTCGTAACTACTGATGAGCGGGCACTACCATGCTCAGGTGCTCAGTACTCGTAACTAGTGATGAGCGGGCACTACCATGCTCAGGTGCTCAGTACTCGTAACTAGTGATGAGCGAGCACTACCATGCTCGGGTGCTCAGTACTCGTACCTAGTGATGAGAAGGCACTACCATGCTCGGGTGCTCAGTACTCGTAACTAGTGATGAGCGGGCACTACCATGCTCTGGTGCTCAGTACTCGTAACTAGTGATGAGTGGGCACTACCATGCTCAGGTGCTGAGTACTCGTAACTAGTTATGAGCAGGCACTACCATGCTCTGGTGCTCAGTACTCGTAACTAGTGATGAGTGGGCACTACCATGCTCTGGTGCTCAGTACTCGTAACTGGTGATGAGCGGGCACTACCATGCTCAGGGGCTCAGTACTCGTAACTAGTGATGAGAAGGCACTACCATGCTCTGGTGCTCAGTACTCGTAACTAGTGATGAGTGGGCACTACCATGCTCTGGTGCTCAGTACTCGTAACTAGTGATGAGCGGGCACTACCATGCTCTGGTACTCAGTATTCGTAACTAGTGATGAGCGGGCACTACCATGCTCAGGTGCTGAGTACTCGTAACTAGTGATGAGCGGGCACTACCATGCTCTGGTACTCAGTACTCGTAACTAGTGATGAGCGGCACTACCATGCTCTGGTACTCAGTACTCGTAACTAGTGATGAGCGGGCACTACCATGCTCTGGTACTCAGTACTCGTAACTAGTGTTGAGCGGGCACTACCATGCTCGGGTGCTCTGTACTCGTAACTAGTGATGACTGAGCACTACCATGCTCGGGTGCTCAGTACTCGTAACTGGTGATGAGCGGGCACTACCATGCTCAGGGGCTCAGTACTCGTAACTAGTGATGAGTGGGCACTACCATGCTCTGGTGCTCAGTACTCGTAACTAGTGATGAGTGGGCACTACCATGCTCTGGTGCTCAGTACTCGTAACTAGTGATGAGCGGGCACTACCATGCTCTGGTACTCAGTATTCGTAACTAGTGATGAGCGGGCACTACCATGCTCAGGTGCTGAGTACTCGTAACTAGTTATGAGCAGGCACTACCATGCTCTGGTGCTCAGTACTCGTAACTAGTGATGAGCGGGCACTACCATGCTCGGGTGCTCAGTACTCGTAACTAGTGATGAGCGGGCACTACCATGCTCAGGGGCTCAGTACTCGTAACTAGTGATGAGCGGGCACTACCATGCTCTGGTGCTCAGTACTGGTGACTAGTGATGAGCGGGCACTACCATGCTCAGGGGCTCAGTACTCGTAACTAGTGATGAGTGGGCACTACCATGCTCAGGGGCTCAGTACTCGTAACTAGTGATGAGCAGACACTACCATGCTCTGGTGCTCAGTACTCGTAACTAGTGATGAGCGGGCACTACCATGCTCGGGTGCTCAGTACTCGTAACTAGTGATGAGTGGGCACTACCATGCTCTGGTGCTCAGTACTCGTAACTGGTGATGAGCGGGCACTACCATGCTCAGGGGCTCAGTACTCGTAACTAGTGATGAGAAGGCACTACCATGCTCTGGTGCTCAGTACTCGTAACTAGTGATGAGTGGGCACTACCATGCTCTGGTGCTCAGTACTCGTAACTAGTGATGAGCGGGCACTACCATGCTCTGGTACTCAGTATTCGTAACTAGTGATGAGCGGGCACTACCATGCTCAGGTGCTGAGTACTCGTAACTAGTGATGAGCGGGCACTACCATGCTCTGGTACTCAGTACTCGTAACTAGTGATGAGCGGCACTACCATGCTCTGGTACTCAGTACTCGTAACTAGTGATGAGCGGGCACTACCATGCTCTGGTACTCAGTATTCGTAACTAGTGATGAGCGGGCACTACCATGCTCAGGTGCTGAGTACTCGTAACTAGTTATGAGCAGGCACTACCATGCTCTGGTGCTCAGTACTCGTAACTAGTGATGAGCGGGCACTACCATGCTCGGGTGCTCAGTACTCGTAACTAGTGATGAGCGGGCACTACCATGCTCAGGGGCTCAGTACTCGTAACTAGTGATGAGTGGGCACTACCATGCTCTGGTGCTCAGTACTCGTAACTGGTGATGAGCGGGCACTACCATGCTCAGGGGCTCAGTACTCGTAACTAGTGATGAGTGGGCACTACCATGCTCTGGTGCTCAGTACTCGTAACTAGTGATGAGTGGGCACTACCATGCTCTGGTGCTCAGTACTCGTAACTAGTGATGAGCGGGCACTACCATGCTCTGGTACTCAGTATTCGTAACTAGTGATGAGCGGGCACTACCATGCTCAGGTGCTGAGTACTCGTAACTAGTTATGAGCAGGCACTACCATGCTCTGGTGCTCAGTACTCGTAACTAGTGATGAGCGGGCACTACCATGCTCGGGTGCTCAGTACTCGTAACTAGTGATGAGCGGGCAACTACCATGCTCAGGGGCTCAGTACTCGTAACTAGTGATGAGCGGGCACTACCATGCTCTGGTGCTCAGTACTGGTGACTAGTGATGAGCGGGCACTACCATGCTCAGGGGCTCAGTACTCGTAACTAGTGATGAGTGGGCACTACCATGCTCAGGGGCTCAGTACTCGTAACTAGTGATGAGCAGACACTACCATGCTCTGGTGCTCAGTACTGGTAACTAGTGATGAGCGGGCACTACCATGCTCTGGTGCTCAGTACTCGTAACTAGTGATGAGTGGGCACTACCATGCTCTGGTGCTCAGTACTCGTAACTAGAGATGAGTGGGCACTACCATGCTCTGGTGCTCAGTACTCGTAACTAGTGATGAGCGGGCACTACCATGCTCGGGTGCTTGGTACTCGTAACTAGTGATGAGTGGGCACTACCATGCTCAGGTGCTCAGTACTCGTAACTAGAGATGAGTGGGCACTACCATGCTCAGGTGCTCAGTACTCGTAACTAGTGATGAGCGGGCACTACCATGCTCGGGTGCTCAGTACTCGTAACTAGTGATGAGCGGGCACTACCATGCTCTGGTGCTCAGTACTCGTAACTAGTGATGAGCGGGCACTACCATGCTCTGGTGCTCAGTACTCGTAACTAGTGATGAGCGGGCACTACCATGCTCGGGTTCTTGGTTCTCGTAACTAGTGATGAGTGGGCACTACCATGCTCAGGTGCTCAGTACTCGTAACTAGTGATGAGCGGGCACTACCATGCTCGGGTGTTTGGTACTCGTAACTATTGATGAGTGGGCACTACCATGCTCGGGTGCTCGTTACTCGTATCTAGCTAGTAATCAGTTAGCACTATGCTCGGTACTTGTAATTAGTGAGTGATCCAATGCTCGGTACTCGTAAAGAGCAGTTGGACACTCGAATGAACGCGATTCGAGTACATGGTATAATTGAAATCAAGGGGGGCACTTGAGCATTTTTCAGTGAGCTGTTCCATTATACTTGGGTGCTCAAGTCACCTACATCCAAGCGTCAAACTGCTGGTTACTTGCACCGAGTAGAGATGAGTGAACCTGATGTTCGAGGTTTGAAGTTTGGGTTAGAACACAGACAACATAAAAAAAACAAAAAAAAAACAGTTTGACGTGAGTGAGTTACGAGTGCAAACCACTCAAGAAAGCATTGCTGTGCTTGGGTATGATTGATGCTCAGCCCTGTACGAGCCACTTGCAGTGTTTGAACAGCTCGTACGGGGTTAAAATGTGTATGATCAGATGTAATGTGCACACACACACACACACAATAAAAAAATATATATATATACACTACCGTTCAAAAGCTTGGGGTCACCAGACAATTGTCTTTTCCATGAAAAATCCTACTTTTATTTATCAAATGAGTTGCATAATGAATAGAGAATATCGTCCAGACAGTGACGAGGTTAGAAATAAGGATTTTTAATAGAAATAATAATTTTCTCTTCACACTTTGCTTTCGGCACAGAATTCTCCTTTGCAGCAATTCGGCATTCTAACTGTTAATTTGCGGAGGTAATCTGGAGATATTTCACCCCCATGCTTCCCCCCCTCCTACAAGTTGGATTGGCTCGATGGGCACTTTTTGCACCATACGGTCAAGCTGCTCCCACAACAGCTCTATAGGGTTGAGATCTGGTGACTGGGCTGCCACTCCATTACAGATAGAATACCAGCTGCTGCTTCTTCCCTAAATAGTTCATGCATAATTTGGAGGTGTGCTTTGGGTCATTGTCCTGTTGTAGGATGAACTTGGGTCCAATCAAGCGCTGTCCACAGGATATGGCATGGTGTTGCAAAATTGAGTGATAGCCTTCCTTATTCAAAATCCCTTTTACCTTGTACAAATCTCCCACTTTACCAGCACGAAAGCAACCCCAGACCATCACATTACCTCCACCATGCTTCACAGATGGCGTCAGGCACTCTTCCAGCATTTTTTCAGTTCTTCTGTGTGATCCAAGCACCTCAAACTTCGATTCATCTGTCCGTAACACTTTATTTCAATCTTTCTCTGTTCAATGTCTGTGTTCTTTTGCCCATATTAATCTTGTCCTTTTATTATCCAGTCTCAGATATGGCTTTTTCTTTGACACTCTGCCCTGAAGGCCGGCATCCCGGAGTCACCTCTTCACTGGAGACATTGACACTGGCGTTTTGCGGGTACTATTTAATGACGCTGCCAGTTGGGGACCTGTGAGGCGTCGATTTCTCACACTAGAGACTCTAATGTACTTGTCTTGTTGCTCAGTTGTGCAGCGAGGCCTCCCACTTCTCTTTCTACTGAGGTTAGAGCCTGTTTGTGCTCTCCTCTGAAGGGAGTAGTACACACCATTGTAGGAAATCTTCAGTTTCTTGGCAATTTCTCACATGGAATATCCTTAATTTCTAAGAACAAGAATAGACTGTCGAGTTTCACATGAAAGTTCTCTTTTTCTGGCCATTTTGAGAGTTTAATGGAACCAACAAATGTAATGCTCCAGATTCTCAACCAGCTCAAAGGAAGGTCAGTTTTATAGCGTCTCTAATCAGCAAAACTGTTTTCAGCTGTGCTAACATACTTACACAAGGGTTTTTAAGGGATTTCTAAACATCCATTAGCCTTCTAGCACAGTTAGCAAACACAATGTACCATTAAAACACTGGAGTGGTGGTTGTTGGAAATGGGCCTCTATACACCTATGTACTGTAGATGTTGTATTCAAAACCAGACGTTTGCAGCTAGAATAGTCATTTACCACATTAACAATGTATAGAATGTATTTCTGTTTAATATAATGCTAGCTTCATTGAAAAAAGGGTGTTTCTTTCAAAAATAAGGAAATATCTAAGTGACCCTAAACTTTTGAACTGTAGTGTACATTTATATTTATTGAAAACACCCCGCCCATGGTTGAATCTGGGTGAAGACCCGAACTGCATAATTAGTGACTCCCATTGGGGTCCAGGTCAAGTCCGGGTCCTAAACAGAACTTTATGTAAAGTCCGGCTGAAGCAGTGGAACAGAACTTCCACAGGTCCGCTCAGCTCTACTCATAATGCACTCAATACCCAGATTCCCACATATGGGAAATCCTTCGACTAACCCTGATAAGTACAGTAAAAAAAAGTGTTGGGGATAAGAATTAAATAACCAAAAATACTTCATTCAGCCATTTCATAGACTCAGGTATATAGTTTAGTAGATGCAAACTAACATATTTATGCATGCTTTTGTTTCTTACTAACATTATATATATATATATATATATATATATATATACACAAATATACACACACACACACGCATTGCATATTCAGTGTTTTTTCCTTAATACAATATTATACAATATAAGCACATGTAACTTGAAGATGACTGCCACATCCTGCCTACACCCAAGATGATGGACAAAGGAGAATTCCTAAAGTTTGGACTGACCAATCCAGCAGAGACCATGCAAATTCCTATACGTCTTGAGCCCCGACCTACAATACTTGATTGGGCTATACTTTTGTCTACACCCTTTACTTCCTGGTCCTATAAAGGCTTTGTCTAAGAATAAAGTTTCAGTTGGCGTCTGTCATGGAGATAGTTATAACTGACTCTTAGTCCGTTATTTAGTCTCGTGTGCACTCATGACATTATAATTTGGAACAGCAGTCAGATCCCGAGAGACCGCTTGAGTCTCGTCCTCAACTAAAGGATAAACAAGTGTTTTCAGAATAGTTTTTGTTGAGAGTGGACAAATAATTTCCCCTGTATGACTCAACTAAAACGATGGCCGACACCATAAATGGTCACAATAAGAGTGCAAATAAGTACAGTATACTAATATGACCCAATGCATAAAAAGCAACAGAAAGTACACTGCTGGAAATAGTCAAATAAAAACACCATAAAAAAATATTACTAAAGGCGAAGCTGCTCAATACAAACCTGTACGATGCTCGGAAAACATTCAAAAGGAAAAGAACCCATATGACTTCTGTGCCGATGTAGTGGATAATGGTGTGGAGTCATAAAGGGGGCATTATTTAGAAAATATTTGTTTATCCGTGCCGTACCCATTAGGGTTATTCTAAGGGTTTCTGGTATGTTTGTATCTGGATATTGAGGGCATTATTGTGGGCAGTCTTTGTATTTGTGCACAACAACCTTTTTTTTTTAAATGCTTTTAGCTTGGTTTGGCTTATCTGTGTTAAAAAATATTCATTTTATTACGATTATCCCTTTTGCTTGGCATCTCTTTTTATTCTGCTGTCTTACAACACATAGTGCATGCTGCGGATGGCGCCAGCTTCATCACAGTGCTATACATGTACGGTATTCTGTATGAACGCTTTGCTGCTGCGCTTTACATGTATAATGGATGTCATAAAGGGGTTAACTATGTGATCGCAGACATTTGAATCCTCACACTGTGCACACCACATGCTGTCTGAATTCAGGCGAACACATGACCATAAATATGTTAGTGGCATACATGCGGTCACATGCCAACTAGACGTGTACAACCTCACTTGTATTGAGCAAGGCTGCCCAGTTCTAGTCAGAATGTGGCCCGGAGTATGAAAAATCCAAACATGAGGTCACGGCATTTATGCGGTCACATGCCAACTAGACGTGCATGACCTCACTTGTATTGAGCAAGGCTGCACACGTCTAGTCAGAATGTGGCCCGGAGTATGAAAACCCCATACATGCAGTCACGGTATTCAGGTGGTCACATGCCAACTAGACATGCATGACCTCACTTGTATTGAGCAAGACTGCCCACGCCTATTCGTAATGTGGCCCACAGTATGAAAATCCCATGCATGCAGTCACGGCATTCATGTGGTCACATGCCAACTAGACGTGCATGACCTCACTTGTATTGAAGCAAGGCTGCTCACGTCTAGTTGGAATGTGGCCCAGAGTATGAAAATCCCATACATGCAGTCACAGCATTTTTGCAGCCAGATGCCAACTAGACGTGCATGACCTCACTTGAATGGAGTAAGGCTGCTCACATCTAGTTAGATTGTGACCCGAAGTATGAAAATCTCAGACATTCATGCGGTCACATGCCAACTAGACGTGCACGACCTCACTTGTATTGAGCAAGGCTGCTCATGTCTAGTCAGAATGTGGCCTGGAGTATGTAAATCCCATACATGAAGTCATATGACATATGACCACCGGAACTCGAGGTTCCTGACAGTGTGCACTGCTGTACAGATTCTGAAGTCTGCAGTCACAAACCTGGACAACCCCCTTTAATGCCTATGGAAGATAAATGGTATGTCATGTTAACTATTGTCGACTGAGCATGGAGGGGTCACAATACTTTTGCTTATTTTAGGGTATGTGCCTTTGTTTTAAGTAAAGTCACTTTACTAAAAGTCAATATTAGAGTCCACACTGCATTTTTATCACTTTTTTTTTATGAGTTTTTAGTGCAGTTTTGTTACAAAACTGCAAGTAATTCGTTATGCCAGCAAAGTCAATGAAAATACTGGAGTTTTACGCATGTTGCTTTTTTTCCCCCTTGCAGATTTGGTGCAGAAATAAATCTGCAGCATGTCCATTCTTCCAGCTTTTTGCATAGGAAATGCATGTATTTCCTAAGAGATGCAGATTTGATGCAGAAATTTCTGCAACCAAACACTCTGTGCGCACATAGCCTTTTTCAAAATCTCTACTGCCCAACATTTGACTTCAGAAAACATTAAAAAAAAACAAACCAAAAGACAAAAAAAAAACCACGAGATAAAATTATGAAGGCCCCCCAAAAATGACAATTCATGTATGTTTTATGGTTTTACTTATTTTTTTGCATTTCAGTTTATATTTTTGGGTGACTTTAAAAACCCAACAATAGATTTATATCTTGACACCTCTAAAATGTCTCATTTTTAAGATAATTATGAGCTAGTTGTGTATAAAAATCCACGCCTTCCTCAATTTTCCCCTTTTTCTACCCGATAACCATCATTGTTCTATGATAATAAGCATATATCCATTCTCTCCATGGGTCAGAAGTTGAAAAGAACCTGGCAGATTTTAATTTTTGGCTAACTAAGTGTTTATCGTTGGCTCACTATTTGAAATAAGCAAACCAGAGGTTCGGTGTTTGGCGTCCGTACTGAACACAAACTTTACAGAAAAATAGAGTTCAGTTTTGGAGTTCGAATTCTTTACTAGGGATGATCGAATATCAAAATATTCGCCTACGCGAATATCTGATGAATAGGTCGTCGCTCTGCGAATATTCGATGCAAAATGTAAGTCTATGGGAAGTCCGAATAATTGTTATTTGGGTTTCCTATAGACTTACATTGCACATCGAATATTCGCAAATAGTCGAATAGCGGCGACCTATTAGGCAAATATTTGTGGTATTTGATCATCCCTAATCTTTACGTATGAAGACAACTCTTGTGACCATCGCTGAGCTGGGGTATGCTCAGTGGTCGGCGGGTTCAGACAGACTTTTGATTAAGTTCGGTTTGGGACACGGACTTGACCTGAACCCCAAAGGAAGTCAATAATTGGGCAGTTTGGGTCTCCGTTCACATGCAGCCCAGCCATAAACAGAACACTTCCGGGGACGGGTGCGTGGGGCTTTCCTATTTTTTTTTGTTTGGTGAACACTAGATCCGATCACACCGTTGTCACCCCCAGTGCGAGCCGATCAAACACTGCAAGCAGCTTGCACTGGGGGTGACAACGGTGTGATCGGATGTAGTGTGCACCAAATAAAATGGGAAAAACCCCACGCACCCGTCCCCAGAAGTGATCTGTTTATGGCTGCCGGTAAGTGGCCGGAGACCCGAACTGCCCAATTAGTGACTTCCATTGGGGTTCAGGTCAAGTTAGGGTCCCAAACTGAACTTTATCTAAAGTCCGGCTGAACCCGCCGACCCGAACTTCAACAGGTCAACTCATCTCTAATCACAGTGCCACCCCCTTTCGTTCTGCCCTTGACCACTACCAATGGGTGCCCTCTCATTCCTGATTCGGCAGGCGGTACGATGCCGGAAGCAACAATACCCGTAGTGGACAAAGAGGAAGAGTTTGTCTTTCTGCAAATTCGTGCAGAGATTAATTACTTTGACTATCATTTACCGTATCTTCATCTGTTAGATGTATGAAGTCACCGGGATATTGAAATATTTTAGTCTGTAATGTACTTTGTGAACTTTCCAAATAAAATAAGGTATGTGGATATTTTTCAGGTACCTCGAACTCCCCACTTTTTTTGCGTTCACAAATTCAATTACTTGGCAGCCGCTTCTGAGAACCATTAATGATAATTTTATTCTGCGTTTGCTGTGAAACTCCAAGGCAGATTCTTATCTGATGTTGCGTTTTGGAATTCTGATGCTTTGTGCCGTGGCTGAATAGTACAGGCCTGGCAGCAAGAAGGAGAGAGTTCAGAGAAGATGGTGGGGGTGGGGGGGGGGAAGAGGCTTTTCTTAAATAGAAAATGTCCTATCTTCATTTACAGTTCAAAGACAGAAGCAAAAAAGAGGGAGATTTGGAGATAAAGGGAAATTATACAGGCTGTTCTCTGGAGTAAAGAATGCTTAAAAGCAAAAGTTTCACAATTGCCTGATCCTCCGCGCAGCCCGTTCCATCCTTGTTGCCAAGAATAATAAAAAAATAAAAAAAGGTAGATTGAGATGGTTCTTAATGAATGACGATTGATATCAGAATAAACATTTATTCAAGACGTAGAGAAAGAATTTTTAAACTGCACAAATCCAAAATAAAAGCCTGATGAAGACCTTGAGCTGGGTAGAAACGTGCTACTCTTGAGTCCTTATCCCAGCGCTAATTGCCATCACTCCTCTGGTAACTGGTGGTTCCTGTAGCGTTCCTCTCTGCTGATTTATAACCACATCAAAGCGGACCTGAAATTTGATGTGGTCATAAATCAGTTAAGAGTAGAGATGAGCGGGCCCGTGGAAGTTCGGTTTGGCCAGACTTCAGATACAGTTCTGTTTTGGACCCGGAATTGACCTGAACCTGTCACACTAGGTACAGGGAAGTACCAAGCGCACGGCAAAAGGGAAGAGTAACCCTGTGTCTATGGAAAAGGAAGATGGTGACCCCCTGACTGAACCTACTACTAGTCCCTGGAGTCCCCCTCACCACCCTAGTTAGGTTCGGCACCTATGTGCCGATCTGGATACCTGACCCTAGGTATCTCTAATGCTGGGCCCTAAATAGGGAACAAGTGGGATGAGCTCTTCATCAACCCCACTAACCACTAAAGAAGACAACAAGGGGGACACACAGAGCGAAAAGCATGAACTTCTTATCTACAGATGACTCAGGTAGAAGTTCAGCAGAGCTTTCAGCGATAATATCAGAGGAGTCCAAACAGCCTGATTGCAACCTCAGCCAGAAGGAACTGAAAATATCACCAGCACCAGTCCAAATTAAGGAAGGGGTATTTAAACACCAACGGAATGCTGACAACCAACAGCTGGGTGGAAGTCGAGCTCCTGCTGGGTTCAAAAGGGAGAGATGAATCCAGCAGGAAAGCTACCTATACCAATAAACACTGACAGCAGGAACAATGCAAAGTCAGAGAGCATTCTGTGCAGCCAAACGCTGTGACCTTCTATGGACAGAAACCACATGACTGTCACATGTGACACAACCTCAATGGACGATACTAATTGGGCAGTTCGGGTCTCCACCCACGTACAGCCAGCCATAACCAGATCACTTCCAAGTGAGGGAGGTGTTTTTTGTTTGTTTTGCTTTTTTGACAAACTAGATCCAAAAATATTGTTTTTATCCCCAGTGAGAGCCATTCAGAGACTGCAAGCGACTCACACTGGGCCGAGCATTGCAGATACCCACGCACCCTGATGCTCGATCGAGTGGTCCGCATACAGTACAGCATCCAAATTCCACACTCTGACACTGATTTTTTTTTTTTTTTTTTTTAAAAAGCCTATGCTCAGTTAGAACCCTGAACTTTATAGTTGGGCTTCGCTCATCTCTAGTTAAAGGGAACCTGTCAGGTTGAATATGCACCCAGAACCACAAGCAGTTCCGGGTCCATATTTCTAATCCCTGCCTAACCGTCCCTGTATCTACTAGCAGCATAGATAAAGAGATCTTTAGAAAAAGTATTTCTAAAGATCCTTTATATGATAATGAGCGCAGGCACTAGTCACAAGGGCGTTAGTTCTCCCAACTAGTATGTCCTCTTAGCATGGTAGCACGCTAACAGGAATGTGCTAACATGCTATTCAATGGCCAGCATCATCGCCGCCGAAGATGCCAGGTTTAGGCTCATTCCGTATGATCAGACGTCCCTGGCACTTTCAATCATGCGCACTAGGTCTCTCTGAAGCTGGGACATGTACACCCGGTTTCATAGTTCGCATGACCGGAAGTGCAGGGACTTCTGATTATGCACACTGACCCTAAACCCAGCGTCTGAGACGGTGACAAAAGACAGGTATACATGTCACCGCCGATGACGCTGGGCAATGAATAGCATGTTAACATGCCCCTGCCTATTGGAGCATCCTGCCTACTGTCCCATTGTTGCAGTCAACAATGTGCAAAAAAATCAAGAGCCAATAAATGCCAAGTAGTGTTAGTGCAAACATTAATTATAACTCCAACTATATGATATTTAAGTCTATAAAAAAACAACTTTATTACAAAGGTGAAGAAAACTCTTGAAAAAAAAGCACGCTTGAAACGCGCGTCGGGTTACAGCGATATCCAGGATTTCCTGGACCATTCACAAGGTATATCAGACTCTAAAAGAATTCCTTTGCACAGCACATGCACTTTTTCACGCAACAAGTCACTTCTCTTATACTTTAGCCCATATACCTTCCACTATTGGTATTATACATACTTATATATGCACTTTGCACTTTGTAAATTATATGTTATATACCAAGTGACAGATATTTTTATGATTGGTCCTCATACTATTTATTCTTCCTGTTTTACCGCTGCTAATTTATTTGGATTACCAGATCCTGTCCTATATTGATGTTGAACATGTTTTTATATGCATTTAAAAATTAAAATAAAATTAACATTTCATTAAGAGGAAAAAAAAGCATCAATTCCCTATTCTGTGACCTTTCATGGTTATTTTAAAGGTATTTTGAGATTCTATATGATATTTAAGTCTATAAAAGAAGGGAATTTTGTTTACTTACCGTAAATTCCTTTTCTTCTAGCTCCAATTGGGAGACCCAGACAAGTGGGTGTATAGCTACTGCCTCCGGAGGCCACACAAAGCAGTACACTTAAAAGTGTAAGGCCCCTCCCCTTCTGCCTATACACCCCCCGTGGGATCACGGGCTCCTCAGTTTTAGTGCAAAAGCAAGAAGGAGGAAAGCCAATAACTGGTTTAAAAAACAAATTCGATCCGACGAAACATCGGAGAACTGAAACCATTCAACATGAAACAACATGTGTACCCGAAAAAACAAAAATCCCTAAGAAAACAGGGCGGGTGCTGGGTCTCCCAATTGGAGCTAGAAGAAAAGGAATTTACGGTAAGTAAACAAAATTCCCTTCTTCTTTATCGCTCCTAATTGGGAGACCCAGACAAGTGGGACGTCCAAAAGCAGTCCCTGGGTGGGTAAAATAACACCTCGTGATAGGGCCGTAAAAACAGCCCTTTCCTACAGGTGGGCAACCGCCGCCTGAAGGACTTGTCTACCTAGGCTGGCGTCCGCCGAAGCGTAGGTATGCACCTGATAATGCTTGGTAAAAGTGTGCAGACTCGACCAGGTAGCTGCCTGGCACACCTGCTGAGCTGTAGCCTGGTGCCGTAATGCCCAGGACGCACCCACGGCTCTGGTAGAATGGGCCTTCAGCCCTGAGGGAACCGGAATCCTAGCAGAACGGTAGGCTTCAAGAATTGGTTCCTTGATCCACCGAGCCAGGGTGGATTTGGAAGCTTGCGACCCTTTACGCTGACCAGCGACAAGGACAAAGAGTGCATCCGTGCGGCGCAGAGGCGCCGTGCGGGAAATGTAGATTCTGAGTGCTCTCACCAGATCCAACAAATGCAAATCCTTTTCACATTGATGAACTGGATGAGGACACAAAGAAGGTAAGACGATATCCTGATTGAGATGAAAGGGGGATACCACCTTAGGGAGAAACTCCGGAATTGGGCGCAGAACCACCTTATCCTGGTGGAACACCAGGAAGGGAGATTTGCATGACAGCGCTGCTAGCTCGGACACTCTTCGAAGAGACGTGACCGCTACTAGAAAAACCACTTTCTGTGACAGGCGAGAAAGGGAAACATCCCTCATAGGCTCGAAAGGCGGCTTCTGGAGAGCAATTAGAACCTTGTTCAGATCCCAGGGCTCTAACGGCCGCTTGTAAGGAGGGACGATATGACAAACCCCTTGCAGGAACGTGCGTACCTGAGGAAGTCGTGCTAGGCGTTTCTGAAAAATACAGACAGCGCTGAGACTTGTCCTTTAAGAGAGCCTAGCGACAAACCTTTTTCCAAACCGGATTGCAGGAAGGAAAGAAGAGTAGGCAATGCAAATGGCCAGGGAGAGACTCCCTGAGCAGAGCACCAAGATAAGAAAATCTTCCACGTCCTGTGGTAGATCTTGGCGGAAGATGGTTTTCTAGCCTGTCTCATGGTGGCAATGACCTCTTGAGATAATCCTGAAGACGCTAGGATCCAGGACTCAATGGCCACACAGTCAGGTTCAGGGCCGCAGAATTCTGATGGAAAAACGGCCCTTGGGACAACAAGTCTGGTCGGTCTGGAAGTGCCCACGGTTGGCCTACCGTGAGGTGCCAGAGATCCGGGTACCACGACCTCCTCGGCCAGTCTGGAGCGACGAGGATGGCGCGGCGGCAGTCGGACCTGATCTTGCGCAGCACTCTGGGCAACAGTGCCAGAGGTGGGAACACATAAGGTAGCCGGAACTGCGACCAATCTTGAACTAAGGCGTCCGCCGCCAGAGCTCGGTGATCGTGAGAGCGTGCCATGAAAGCCGGGACCTTGTTGTTGTGCCGGGACGCCATTAGGTCGACGTCCGGCATCCCCCGGCGGTGACAGATCTCCTGAAACACATCCGGGTGAAGAGACCATTCCCCTGCGTCCATACCCTGGCGACTGAGGAAGTCTGCTTCCCAGTTTTCCACGCCTGGGATGTGAACTGCGGATATGGTGGATGTCATGTCTTCCACCCACGTCAGAATCCGCCGGACTTCCTGGAAGGCTTGCCGACTGCGTGTTCCTCCTTGGTGGTTGATGTATGCCACCGCTGTGGAGTTGTCCGACTGAATTCGGATTTGCTTGCCTTCCAGCCACTGCTGGAAGGCTTGTAGGGCAAGATACACTGCTCTGATTTCCAGAACATTGATCTGAAGGGTGGACTCTTGCTGAGTCCACGTACCTTGAGCCCTGTGGTGGAGAAAAACTGCTCCCCACCCTGAAAGACTCGCGTCTGTCGTCACCACCGCCCAGGATGGGGGTAGAAAAGACCTTCCTTTTGACAATGAGGTGGGAAGAAGCCACCACCGAAGAGATTCCTTGGCCGCCTGAGAAAGAGAGACGTTCCTGTCGAGGGACGTCGACTTCCCGTCCCATTGGCGGAGAATGTCCCATTGTAGTGGACGCAGATGAAACTGCGCGAAAGGGACTGCCTCCATTGTTGCTACCATCTTCCCTAGGAAGTGCATGAGGCGTCTCAAGGGGTGTGACTGGCCTTGAAGGAGAGATTGTACCCCTGTCTGTAGTGAACGCTGTTTGTCCAGCGGAAGCTTCACTATCGCTGAGAGAGTATGAAACTCCATGCCAAGATATGTTAGCGATTGGGTCGGGGTCAGATTTGACTTTGAAAAGTTGATGATCCACCCGAAACTCTGGAGAGTCTCCAGCGCAACGTTCAGGCTGTGTTGGCATGCCTCTTGAGAGGGTGCCTTGACCAGTAGATCGTCCAAATACGGGATCACAGAGTGACCTTGAGAGTGCAGGACTGCTACTACTGCTGCCATGACCTTGGTGAAGACCCGTGGGGCTGTCGCCAGCCCGAAAGGCAGAGCTACGAACTGAAGGTGTTCGTCTCCTATAACGAAGCGTAGAAAACGCTGATGCTCTGGAGCAATCGGCACGTGGAGATAAGCATCCTTGATGTCTATTGATGCTAGGAAATCTCCTTGAGACATTGAGGCGATGACGGAGCGGAGGGATTCCATCCGGAACCGCCTGGTTTTCACGTGCTTGTTGAGCAGTTTTAGATCCAGAACGGGACGGAAAGACCCGTCCTTTTTTGGCACCACAAACAAATTGGAGTAAAAACCGTGACCTTGCTCCTGAAGAGGAACAGGGGTCACCACTCCTTCTGCCTTTAGAGTGCACACCGCTTGCAGAAGAGCATCGGCTCGGTCGGGAGGTGGAGAAGTTCTGAAGAATCGAGTTGGAGGACGAGAACTGAACTCTATCCTGTACCCGTGAGACAGAATGTCTCTCACCCAACGGTCTTTGACCTGTGGCAGCCAAATGTCGCCAAAGCGGGAGAGCCTGCCACCGACCGAGGATGCGGAGAGAGGAGGCCGAAAGTCATGAGGAAGCCGCCTTGGTAGCGGGTCTTCCGGCTGTCTTTTTTGGGCGTGACTGAGCCCGCCAAGAATCTGAGCTCCTCTGATCCTTTTGAGTCCTTTTGGACGAGGAGAATCGGGACCTGCCCGAGCCTCGAAAGGACCGAAACCCCGACTGTCCCCTCCTCTGTTGGGGTTTGTTTTGTCTGGGCTGAGGTAAGGATGAATCCTTACCCTTGGACTGTTTAATGATTTCATCCAAACGCTCACCAAACAGTCGGTCACCAGAAAATGGCAAACTGGTTAAGCACTTTTTGGAAGCAGAATCTGCCTTCCATTCCCTTAACCACAAGGCTCTGCGTAAAACCACGGAGTTGGCGGACGCCACTGCCGTACGGCCCGTAGAGTCCAGGACAGCATTAATCGCGTAAGACGCAAATGCAGACATTTGAGAGGTTAAGGATGCCACCTGCGGAACAGATGTACGTGTGACCGTGTCAATCTGTGTAAGACCAGCTCAAATAGCTTGGAGTGCCCATACGGCTGCGAATGCTGGAGCAAACGACGCGCCGATAGCTTCATAGATGGATTTCAACCAGAGCTCCATCTGTCTGTCAGTGGCATCTTTAAGTGCAGCCCCATCTTCCACTGCAACTATGGATCTAGCCGCAAGCCTGGAGATTGGAGGATCCACCTTGGGACACTGGGTCCAGCCCTTGACCACGTCAGGGGGAAAGGGATAACGTGTATCCTTAAGCCGTTTGGAGAAACGCTTATCTGGATAAGCGTGGTGTTTCTGGACTGACTCTCTAAAGTCAGAGTGGTCCAGAAAAGTACTTAATTTACGCTTGGGATACCTGATATGGAATTTCTCCTGCTGTGAAGCTGACTCCTCCACTGGAGGAGCTGGGGGAGAAATATCCAACATTCTATTGATGGACGCTATAAGATCATTCACTATGGCGTCACCATCAGGAGTATCCAGATTGAGAGCGGTCTCAGGATCAGAATCCTGATCAGCTACCTCCGCCTCATCATACAGAGAGTCCTCCTGCTGGGACCCTGACCAGTGTGACGAAGTCGAGGGCCGCTCATAGCGAGCTCGCTTAGGCTGTCTGGGACTGTCGTCCGTGTCAGAGCCTTCACCCTGGGATGCATGGGACACCCCCGGAGCTCGGAGCTGTTCCAACTGAGGGGGACCAGGGAGCAATGATTCAACAGTGCCCATGGTCTGAGATACTGGTCTAGACTGCAAAGTTTCTAGAATTTTAGTCATAGTCACAGACAATCTATCCGCAAAAACTGCAAACTCCGTCCCCGTCACCTGGACAGTATTCACAGGTGGTTCTCCCTGGGTCACCTCTAGCAGAGGCCCCGGCCGAGCAAGTGCCACAGGGGCTGAGCACTGCACACAATGGGGGTCAGTGGAACCTGCAGGTAGAGTAGCCTCACATGCGGTACAAGCAGCATAGAAAGCCTGTGCCTTGGCACCCTTGCTTTTTGCGGATGACATGCTGTTGTCTCCTCTGAGTAATCTAGGAGGGTATATAGCCAAGAATCACCAGCGACCGTACAGTGCAATGTATAGCATGCAAGCATAAAAATACAAATGTACACTTCGGCACTAGTGGGGTCAGCACCAGAGGTGCCGCTTACCGCCCGCGGAAACGCGGGTGTGTGGTCGCCAGAATCCCGTGTCTGGGTCTCCCAGAACTTGTCTCCCCTCTCCAGCTCAGACTGCACACAGGAATGGCTGCCGGCGTTCTGTGAAGAGGGGCGGACCGTGGGCGTGCCTCAGACAAAGTGCGGGAAACTGGCGTCCCACTGTGTCCAGTGTGAGGGCTGGAGTATGTAAAGTAGACTCCAGCCCTCTGCGCTGATGTTCTGTACAGCGTCCCGCCCTTCCCCTGACTGGCAGGCCTGGGGGCGGGAATGAAGCGAAACTAGGCCGCAAAAGCCGGGGACTCGAGTAATAAGCGCGGCCGTCATATATGCACGGTCAGCGCGGAAGTCCCCGGCGCACCACAAGTCCCAGCCGCGCCGCAGTGTAAACTGACAGCAGCGGCCTTCGCGGCAGTTCCCAATACATTAACTCACTCAGCAGAGCTGTAGTGAGTAGTGGCACAAGCGCGCAGCGCTGTTGTCCCCGGCGCACTAACACACCCAGCAATGCTGCAGTGTGTTTGCGCGCGGTCTGTACGGGGACCCAGAGTACCTTGACGTAGCAGGGCCATGTCCCTGACGATACTCAGCTCCATATCCAGCAGATCCCAGCGGCTGTGGATGGAGCACGGTCTCAGTGCCTGGAGACCGGTAAAATCCCACTTCACCCAGAGCCCTAAGGGGGATGGGGAAGGAAGCAGCATGTGGGCTCCAGCCTCCGTACCCGCAATGGGTACCTCAACCTTAACAAACACCGCCGACAAAAGTGGGGTGAGAAGGGAGCATGCTGGGGGCCCTAGTATGGGCCCTCTTTTCTTCCATCCGACATAGTCAGCAGCTGCTGCTGAGTAAACAGTGGAGCTATGCGTGGATGTCTGACCTCCTTCGCACAAAGCATGAAAACTGAGGAGCCCGTGATCCCACGGGGGGTGTATAGGCAGAAGGGGAGGGGCCTTACACTTTTAAGTGTAATACTTTGTGTGGCCTCCGGAGGCAGTAGCTATACACCAATTGTCTGGGTCTCCCAATTAGGAGCGATAAAGAAAAACAACTTTATTACAAAGATGTCCATATCCATTAAACTATGTGAACACCCAATAGGCACCAACAAGCTTTCTTAATAAGTAGAAAGAATGTAAAATATCAGTTTGATCAGGAGACAAAGGTTTATAGCATAGGGCGTCAGGTGTCTTGAGAAATATAGTTTCAGCAAACAGCTTACCCACCTCACCGCAAGATGGGTTTTTAGTAATAATAAAAAGAAAAATAGTGTTCATATGCTTGTTAGGGCTGAGTAGGGTTTTCAGACGTAAAAGTACAAAACAAATACAGCTTTCAAAGGACAGGACATGTTGAAATCCAATTTGCCCGACCTTTCTCTTTTCCAACAACTGCTGTCAAAGGTGAGGTGTTACGGAGGACTGAACCACTTGTTGATTATAGGGCACTCCTGGTTCACGGGTGACCAAGAAATGTTCCATCCCGTATAGAGATTGCATTGAAGAACACCGCCCTCCACTATAGAGGCAACCATTTATTCTTGTGCAATCTAAAACCATACATGACGGTTCGGTCCACAATCTCGGACTTGCCTGACCCATTGGGAGTAGCAAAGTGACGAATGCCGGTAGGACAGTAAAGCAAAGCGCTGATGGTTGAGCGATCTCTGACGGCGAACCACTGCCAGTGGTCGCTGTACCTGCAGCGCTTCCCTCACTGTCCTACCTGCTTTCTTCACTTTGTTACTTTCACAATCCACTTTGTCAAGCAAAAGTCCGAAATTGTGGATCAAAAAGTTGTGCATGTTCTGTTTTGGATCGAACAAGAAGTAATTGTTTAATCTACTTCTGATAGTGAAGTGCTGAGCTCTTCATTACTAATTCTTCACCAGAAACCAATCTTGGCAGTAAAACACAAGCGTTTTTAATTCCCCCCCCCCACCCCTACTCATTTGAATGAGTAAAAAGCACTGCAAAAATGCTGCAAATTTGAAAGAAAACAAAGCAAAACAAAAAAACACTTTGATGGTTCAAATCTGCATGGAAAAAAATAGGTATTGTGGGGAGCTGGCCACGGATTAAAGACTATTAGAGCAATGGGCGTAGAGCGGACTTAGCACGCAGCGCTGGTTACGTCGATCTTGTTGTTTTTGATTAGAGATTTGCTTGCCCTCGGTTTAACATGCTCTTGACTGAGTGTCTCAGGGGCCTCCATTAAGCCATTGTCAACTCCACCCTGTCTCCATGGATTCTAATATAATCAGGTCTATAGTAGGATTCATTGCCCTGTATCTGGTGGGTGGGGGGGGGGGGGTTGTGCATCTTTGTTCATCTCTGCAGAGGCCTCCCTAATACACAATTTTTCAGACTGGGTTTCTGGAACCTTCTGCATGCTTTTAGGTAAATGTAGAGGATATTTATGGAGGTGGGTGTGATGAGTACTTCTGTCCATCCAGTGGGCTGATCCCAGGAGGGAGAGAACAATAAGCCACGTTTGGTCAGTGAGTTGGTGCTGTGAGGGGTGAGGATCTATTGCAGTGGTCAGGTCCTGGTGCCCATGAAGAGGCTATAGAGATTGGAGCTGTATACATGTGCTACGGTCAAGGAATCAGTTGTCTATATCTCAGAAACTATCCTAAGGACTGTTGTTGCCAGCTGGAGTTGGATGCATGTGCTGCGGTCATGGTATCCATCGTCTGGATCTGAAAAACTATCCTAAGGACTGCTGTTGACGTCTGGAGCTGGATACATTATGCTTTGGTCGTCTTATCTGATGCCTGGATCTGAGAACTATTCTAAGAACTGTTGTTGGTGGCTGGAGCTGGATAAATGCACTACGGTTGTGGCATCCATCGTCTGGATCTCAAGAACTATCCTAAGAACTGTTGTTGCTAGCTGGAGCTGGATTCACACGCTACAGTCGTGATATCCGAAGCGTGGATCTGAGGAACTATCCTAAGGACTGTTGTTGACGACTAGAGCTGGATACATGCACTATGGTCATGGTATCAATCGTCTGGATCTGATGAGCTACCCTAAGGACTGTTGTTGATGGCTGGAGCAGGATACAGGCACTACAGTCATGGTATCCATCGGCTGGATCTGGTGAGCTACCCTAAGAACTGTTGTTGCTGGCTGGGGATGGATACATGTGCTACGGTCATGATATCCATGGTCTGGATCGGAGGAACTATCCTAAGAACTGTTGCTGGCGGTTGGAGCTGGATACACGTGCTACGGTCGTGGTATCCATCGTCTGGATCTGAGGAATTATCCTAAGTACTCTTGAGGCTGGACACACACACAACGGTTGTGATATCAGTCTTCTGGAGGACCCTAAGGACTATTACACTGTAAGAAGAAATAAAAAATGTTGCATCGTTATCCTGCCTAGGTGATTAATACAACCCAGGACCTTAGATCTTCACAAGTAGCATGTGTGTGAAATTTCAGAAATCGCATTCACATTAGTGGTACTATAAAATGTTGCGTTTTCTTCACGGTAACAAAATTGTAAGGAAAAACGCTGCAAAACGCAAGCGCGTAGATTGTCTGCCAGTTCTGCTTTGGAGTTTAAGGCTGGGGCCACACAGGGATTACTGCGATCCCCTCGCATGACACACTGCTCACGCTAGCAGTACAGCAGAGCCGAGTGTCATGCGAGTGTCCCTGCGACTGAGGTCCGACCGTGCGAGTGGACCTCAGCCGAGGGGATGCGGGCCGGCATTGAGGAAGGGAGGGGAGGGATTTATCTCTCTCTCTCCTCCGTAGCTGGCTATTGCCATTCGTGCACTGCACTCGCGGTACACCGACGTACCGCGAGTGCAGTGCGGTTTTTCTCTCGCCCATACACTTCAATGGGTGCGAGAGAGAGTCTCGCATTACACTCGCAGCATGCTGCTTTTGTTTTCTTGGTCCGATTAGGGCAGAGAAAATAATCGCTCATGTGCGCTGACATACAGGCTAATATTGGTCCGAGTGGAATCCGATTTTTTCATCGCATTCCACTCGCACCGATTTTCATGCCGTGTGTCTTAGGCCTTACTCTGTATCAATGAAACAAACCCATAATAGATGTTTCCTGCTTTTTCACATAAGTTCTGGCCACTTTAATTTAACTCCGTCTGACAAGTCCAATGAATAAATACAAACAGATCCACTGTAACAGATTAAACGTATTACACATTCTAATCTATGGGACTAATGTCTTCATCTCCTTTTTATTCATTACTGTATTGATTGACTAATTGCTTTTAAAGATTCTCCTTATTTGCACAGAATTCAATTCTTCTCATTTGGAGATTTCATCTGTATTTTCAATTGTGCGTGGGGGTCTCTGGGGTCCGAACATTAAGATGGTGCAGAAGGTGATGGACAGATATAAATCCTCTGAAGGTTTGCTATGCATGGGCCTCTTCTCCCTTAGGGATAAAGCTTTAGTTTTATACAGATATACCCCCCCAAAAAACTAAAGATATTGACTGTTAATTCTAGAAAAACTTTCCCGTATAGATCCTATAATAAACAAATGAAAAATCTGATAAATAATGCAGTGACATAGGGTCAAGGTGAGCGCTGCCGCATCTAAAAGTGGAGGTAGAAAGAAAAAGTATATAAAATAAGTATCTGATAAAAAAAAATCATTGCAACCAAAAAATTTGTATCAGTTGTACTGTATGTCACGGGTTTTGAGTTAAAGAATTTTTATTTGTTTCAACACAAAAATCTTTACATAGCTTTTTATACATTAAAATGTATTCTGATATGTTTTTTTTACTGTATGTGATAGATGTCTATAGCGAGGATACAATACATATACTGTTCATTAAAAAAAAATACTAAAGAGAATAAAATTGGAGAGAAGATGGGGAAAGTAAAAAAAAAAAGATGAAACAAAGGGGCACAAAAAATGGAAGAGATACAAAAGAAAAAAAGAGAGGAAAAAAAAAAAGATAAAAGAAGAGAATAGAAAGCAGTGAGAAAAACATTAAAAGATTATAGCGAAGAGAGAAAATATTTGGAAGAGAAAAAGCACAGGGAACAAAAAAAGAGGAGAAAGAAAATGATAAAGGAAGGGGAGAGGAAACAAGACAAGACCGGTTGAAAAAGAAATGTACAGAAGAGAAAATAGAAAGCACAGAGAAGAAAGGAGGAGAAAGAAAACAAGAAAGGAAAGAGGAGAGGAAACAAGACATGAAAGGATGAAAAAGAAAAGTAGAGAAGAGAAAACAGAAAGCACAGAGAAGAAAGGAGGAGAAAGAACAAGAAAGGAAAGCGGAAACAAGACAAGAAAGGATGAAAAAGAAAAGTAGAATAGAGAAAATAGAAAGCACAGAGAAGTAAGGAGGAGAAAGAGAACAAGAAAGGAAAGAGGAAACAAGACAAGAAAGGATGAAAAAGAAAAGTAGAGAAGAGAAAATAGAAAGCACAGAGAAGAAAGGAGGAGAAAGAACAAGAAAGGAAAGCGGAAACAAGACAAGAAAGGATGAAAAAGAAAAGTAGAGAAGAGAAAATAGAAAGCACAGAGAAGAGAGGAGGAGAAAGAAAACAAGAAAGGAAAGAGGAGAGGAAACAAGACAAGAGAGGATTAAAAAGTAGAAAAGAGAAAATAGAAAGCACAGAGAAGAAAGGAGAAGAAAGAAAAAACAAGAAAGGAAAGAGAGGAAACGCAAGACAAGAGAGGATGAAAAAGAAAAGTAGAGACGGGAGGAGAGAGAAGGGAAAATGGCAAGTTGACAATGAAATCAGACAATAAGTTGTCTGAAGCCAGAGATCTGCGTAGAAGCTGCATTCACAAAACGGTAGAACTTCTTTTCGACTGTTTACAAAGCAACTTGTTTTATTTTAGGCAAAATGAAGCCGTGAAAAGGTGCATACAAGCAGTAAATTCGATAGCATAGCCATATGCCCATGTTATCTCTGGTAAATAGAGCCCTCTGGTCATACTTAATTTTTACTTACTTTGACAAATTTCCGCACTGTGAAATACGTTAGTAAATTAGAAAAGAAAAAGGGCGATTTTTTTTTTCCTTCCGCACTAGTGATTCCATTTTTACCGTCCAATTAAGATAACAAACATTACTTATAAATAATGCATTTTCCCCACTTAAAAGCATAAGTCTCGGTGACCTGGGTTCTGAGGTTAAGATTCATTACGTTGGGGATTGTAATGGATGCAATGCACAGTTTCTGATTATGGACTAAAAGCACAAGGCAGAGCTTGGATTTCGACTTTCCCGGCGCTTCCTTGCCATTCTGATGTGCACAATATATAGTCACTGATACATTGACAGTCGGGCAGAGGAAGCTTTCAAAAAGGTCATGCAGAGTTCCAAAGAAGATAGTTAGAGAATCCCCTGCAGATTCTGCAAAAAGTCAAGTTCTGCTCCTGGTGTTTAGGAGAACAGTCCGTGCTGGAGTGTGTTAGGGATGTTGAGTCTAGAAAGTAAGGACAGAGAGAGATCTTATGTAGAACGGTGTCTCTGGTTGACAGAAGAGAAGCAGAGGTCACAACACAAGGACACACATCACAAACAGTTGTAGCATGCAACTAGCATTGTTTTTTAATTCGGCATATCCCCAACCCTCCAAAACATTCATGGTCGAATCCCCAACACTGCTGTTTGAGAAGGAGGGACGTAAACAATCCTGTGTAAAGTGGAGAGGATGTCTCTTGTACAGCAGCTACAATCTTCATAAATGCAATATTCAAGGAGTTGTCCACTCCTTGGACAACCCCTTCTGATTCTCCAGGTTTCACGATCCCAGGGAGCCAATACTTACCTCCCGTACCGGCTACCTGGATGGTGGTGCCGAGGTTGTGACATCATGCGATTCCCATATCCAATCACCGCCATCTTAGTCTTCCCACATTCGGACCAAACGAGCATTCAACAGGAAGTGAGCAGAGCTGCAGTAGTCACTTCCTGTTGATTGACTCGTTTGGTCCAAAGGCAGGGAGATAGAAGATGGCACTGATTGGATGCAAAGCTCAAGTGACGTCACAACCCCACACCATGATGCTGGACACCACTGGAAGTGCATTGGTACAGGAGAAGAGTATATTCTTTATTATTTTACCTGAGGGAAACGTGGACTCAGAAGGGGTTGTCCTAGTAGTGGACAACCCTATTAGGTTTTTTGGGTTTGTTTTGTTTTTTCTTGCAGTAGTATTATATGGCATTCTTTCAACCACAGGAGGTGTGACTCCATATCACAGTTCATAGACTCTAAATAGGCCCTAAAGTGGTGGCCATTTTCCAAGATATTCCATACTGTATGCCAGAAAACCAGTTTTAAAACTAAAATAGCTTTAAAATGACTGTACCTAAATGTAAGAATAAAGATGTCCCAGGTTAGGGGTTCTCTGGTCATATGATAATTATGACCGGTCAGCAATATCAGATCAGTGGGTGGTCAAGACTCAATAACCCCCACCAATCAGATATTGACCTAGTCAATGGATAGGTCTTTAAAATCATACTCTTTAATTTAAGGTCTGTTTAATGAACATCATAGCGCCATCTAGTCTGTACATGGCCTCCAACTTCTCTCCCCAATCTTCATCATGATGTTCAGGAAGTGTTCCCAAAAAACACACAGTATATATGAGTGGGGTATAAAGGGATATTGCCATCTCCACGACCCCCTCTCCCAATATTTTGTAGGTGTAATTATATTATTAGCAAATACCTCCAATAAGAAATGTAGTATAGTTCTCCTGATTACCTATGTCACTTACCTAATGTGCAGGGCATTACAGTAGCTTAGATATCCATGGTTAAGACCATGTGCAACTAACTGTCCTTATAGGTGGTGATAACCATGGATACCTAAGCCGCAATGCCCTGCACATGAGGTAAGAGACAGAGCTAATTAGGAGAACTATACTACATTCCTAATTGAAGGTATTTGCGAATATATTATTCTACCTGTTACATATTGGGATAGGATCTCTGAGATGAGAATACCCCTTTAATGGTACGCTCACTGGTGTGTATCTGATGTTTTATCGGAAAGCAGTCGCTCCAATGTTATACTATGGTATACGATTCGGCATGTGCAAAAAATGGCTGTATGCTGCAATGGCAGCACATATAGGACGGGGTGCACCCAATTCAAGTGTATGGGTGGGTGTGAAAAATTGGACTGTACTGATATCATGGAAATACGCCGAAACAGACAATGGAGAAGATGGAGAAAGTAAGTTCTGTTTTTTCAATGCCTGGGATCTGAGTTTTGTAAATCTTTAGAAGTCTAATGCATTTTATTTAACCAAGAAAATGATATTCATATACGTCACCCAGCTGTCACATTCCATTTGTACACCCCCTGCCCTGCACCCAGAAGAAATCCTGCTCTACCCCAGAGACAAAGGGTGGAGGTGACAAATCCAATTAAAACAGTAGTTCCTGAGTAGGAGCAATCCTCTACTACCAAGCAGTAAGGGAGGCTGGGAACTGCATGATTCAGCAAAACTTCAAAGGGCAAGTCCAGTCGAAAAAGGAGGCGTTGAAATAGTTAAAATATTGGGGAGTGCGTCACTCCCCCAAACTAGGCAGGTATATTTCCAGATTGCAGACCGCAATATGACACATATTGCTGCTAAATTGTGAGTTGTGCTTAGCCATCAACGATTAATAACTAGCCATAGGAAGCCCACAAACACACCATATTTCCTATCTATGGATAGATAAAATCCTGATGGAAACAATAATATTCATATTTTCCGTGTGAGACGCTCAGGGGCAGAGATATGAGAAAAACTAAAAAAAAATGTATTTCCCTGGAAAGTAAAACGCACAACCAGGTCCAGCCCAATTTTAGGTCACAGGTGGGATGGGACATGGAAAGTGCAGGGAATGATAACTTCAGTGCGGACATTTGTAGGTGTTTTTCTCTAGGTAGCCACATGCGATAGACTTATGAGAAGTCCCAGGAAACCTGTGGCTCCACAGTGTCCCCCCTGTGAAAGCCTGCACCAGGCTTACTCACAAAATAAAGTTTCTGATCCATCTGTGTATCTGTTTGTAATCTATATCTTATTTGTAACTGTACTTCTGACACT
Source organism: Anomaloglossus baeobatrachus (assembly GCF_048569485.1). Taxonomy (NCBI): domain Eukaryota; kingdom Metazoa; phylum Chordata; class Amphibia; order Anura; family Aromobatidae; genus Anomaloglossus; species Anomaloglossus baeobatrachus. Next base: position 265,144,953 of record NC_134359.1, read on the forward strand.
GTATATACTGTAAATTCCCCTTGTATATACTGTATTATATAGTGTGCCCCTCAGGCGATTAAATATATATAATTTAATCTTGGGCTGTTCTTTTATCTCGATTCCCGAAACCCATGTCCGTGAGCACAGTTTAACTTTACACGATACCTGGGCTGGTTTCTGGCCCAATATAAACCTGCTAACCGACCAGGCCTATATCTAACGAGGAACTGGGGATAGTCTACCGCACTGGACTGGACCAGCAGAATTCCGTTGCACTGGGGCTAGTTGAAATTTCCTATCGGCCTGTCAGGGTTGTGCGAAAGCTGGGTGTTGCGCCAGAGGTTGCACAACCTGCTCAGTTCCCCTTACCGTGCCTCTCTGTGCCCGCGGGACAAGAGAGTTCAGTGCTGCATTGCGCCATATGCACCCTTCGGGGACGCATAACGTTGCGTCTTGGCGGAAGTGACTAGGTTGTATCGCGTGGCTCCGACGTATGAGAATCGTCATTGTGGAGCTACGAAGTGCAGATTCGTCACAGATTGATAGGGTCACGACTGAGTGGAGGAATATTCAAGTGACCCCCAGGCCGGTCCGTGCATGGGGAAAAAAAATGCAATTCATTTTTGGTGCATTTTTCTATCAGAAGATGCAGATTTGTTGCCGAACATTTCTGCACCAAACACTCGGCGTTCACACGTAGCCTTACGGTTCAAGCAAACTGGATGAGATTTCATGAAAACCCTATGTTATTGAGTGCTACTTTTTTTTTAATCTTTAAGGCTGTTTCTAAGGGGAGCTTTAAAAAAATTAATGAAAAAAACAAACGTGTATTAAGTGCAGAATTCCAGTATTTCAGTACTGAACAGGCATATAAAAAAATTTGCAGGGGCACTCAAAACACATCCGGAAAGGTCAAAACACAACAAGAAGCACCATAATAAAACGGATTGCCATCGCGCTCTTTGATACAGACCCCTGCAAAGAAAAAAAAAAAACACGTTTTATGTGGGAACATACCTGAACCTTCATTATAAAATATGAGTGCATATTCCAATCAATCATAAAACACCAGAATTGTGAATATAGAACCATTATGGAGCGCCGATAAAATAAGGCCGCCACACAAGATTCCCCTCGTCTGAACAGTAAACGGAGTTCTGCATCTCTCGCCAACCGGCTGTGAACTAATTACGAGAACTTCTAACCAGTCAAGCTTCCTCTCAAAGCATATGGATCCAATTAGTTCAAACTGTTGCTGATTTTAATCAATCTTTCTTCGAGCACTAAGCTTGGGAGATGCTTCTGCTAATGCAGTGACTGGAGCATGGACAAAGTCACTACTGGCCAGTAAATTAAAGAGAGAAAGCGCCGGCTCTGCGGAGGTGTGAAAATCAGTCACCGGTGCAGACTGTGGAACGTCAAGCAGAGATTTGTAATTCGACTTTCTTAAAACTGAAGTCGCTGTGTGACACGCGAAATGCCAGCCGAGGATTTACAAACATAAGCCACAAGGTACACTGCCGACTTAGTAGAGGAATCATTAGGACTCGTGTAGACGGCAAAGCCTTATACACAGAGACATACCAGGTCCGTCATGCCCTGGAAACATCCTCAACTAGAAGCAACACGTCCTACGGAATCCGATGAGGCAGGTTACTAAATATTTTAGTTTGGATTTCAGCCTGTTGCCAACTAAAATCTAAGACAAATTGAGGGTAGAGACCAAACCCTAGCTACTTTTATGGCAGCTTTACCACATGATGTGCGGAGTCCGATGGGGCAGGTTACAATTTATTTTAGTTTCAATTCCAAACCCTCCAATATAAGACAATTGGAGGGTAGAACCAGCTTTACCATGTCTATAGAGGTGACATGCGAAGTTCAACTATTCTACTGATATCCCACGATAGTTCTTCCAAAGCACATTCTATGGACCTGTGACTTATGGACGGTGCCGACAGCTGTTCTGTACCCTAATGAATCCCTCATTTTATAGAAAGCAAAATTATTTTTCAGGAATTAATACAAAATTTGTGATAAAAAAAAGGTGTCAAGTAGCGATAAGTGAGCATGCTCGGCACTGCTCATTACTCAATCGAGCATTGGGGTGCTCTGGGTACTCGCGGAGCTTGGACAAGTATTGCAAGTGCTCAGATATCTCATTCATGAAACAACGATCACAAGGTACTGGCCTGCTTCACTTTCTGATGTGTGCAGGCACCCTAGGGAGGGCCATTTGCAGTCTCTGAATGGCTCTCCCGGAAAAAAAACAATGTTCTCGGACATAGTTTAACCAAAAGAAAAAAAGTCCTCCCTCCTGCTGGAAATGCTTTGTTTATGGCTGACTGTATGTGGGCAGAAGCCAATCATCATTGACTTTCCATAATGCTCGTTGGTCAAGTCGAGCTCGAAACGCGTAACGAGCACCCGAGTATTTTAGCACTCGCCCATCACTAGTGGCGAGCCCATAACATGCTATAATAGAAACACTGACTGAAAATAAAAATATGGCGGCTGGTGGAGGAACCAAGGGTCGTTAAGCAGCATGTCTACCAGACTCGTAAAACAGTTCTTGGAACATCTCTCCAGCCTGTTTTTAGTGTAAAATCCCAGAGAAATCTACATAATTTTCTTAAACCTAGTCTAGATTATATGGGTTATAGCCAAAGCCGAACATGGCAGAAAACCTCATCATGAGAGTTTGAGCTAAAGGTCAGGAAAACAAAAAAATTGGTAAAGACTCATTTACATCTTCCAGTTGTCACAATTCGTACATTTCTTGAGTGATCAGAAGAAAGAAAATGAGCAAAAATGATTTTTTTCTTCTTTGATACAAACTCATTGTGGGGGTGATACAATCTAGGTTCTTGGCAAGTAGGACAATTTGTTGTAAATGTTCATGTTCAGGAAATTGTACGTTCAGAAGACTCAACTGTAAAACGCCTGTGGGGAAGAAAGAGCAATTCTAAGTCGAATCTAAAAATACAGAAGTCAACAAAAGGACAGATTTCATTGCCCGTTGCTGACTGTTCACTTGTTATAAATCAGATTTTCTGCTCATTGATGAGGACCACCATGGAGACGCTCATTCAGGATGCTCTGCCTGGCGCGTGGTGAGGTCAAAAGACTTTGTATTACACAAATAAAAGTGTATGTAAAGCGGATGAGATAAAAGTATTGTTACACAGGAGGGTCAGCCAAAGACTGGACGGTGCGATCACATACAAATGACATTATCGGGGGTGCACAGTGCGTGCCGGGAGGCGGACTTGGAAGCTTCAATACACAATACTCTGGAGAAGGAAAGGTAACAATTTCACTAGTACAACTTATTCGAGGAAGATATTCTTGGTCAATGGCCAAGCCTTGCATCAAGACTTTGGATTTTGGCCAAGCCTTGCATCAAGACTTTGGATTTTGGCCAAGCCTTGCATCATGACTTTGGATATTGGCCAAGTCACAGGTCGGCTTTGTGGTGCTCGCCCTTCATCAGGGCAGAGCCGGGTTTGATTGGCATAACGAGAAGCTACGGGAGACCACCTACAATAGAGGGCAGAAGACTGCCCTCTAGGAGAAAAATAAAACAACAGTTGTTTTCTTTTCCCCCCATGGAGTAATAGATTCCATACACAGTTGGTGCACCTAGGGATCTAATAAGGTTTTGTGTCTACCGCATTTATGTCTTCATGCTCACTCAGTCTTTAGTCTCTCAGACTAAAAACAAACCTGGTGTTCTCTAACCCTGCAGTGAAGTGTTAATTCCTCAGTCCTCTTGCTTAGTCAGACAGCGGAAAAAAAAAAGAAAGATAGAGTGAAGAAAATGAACATGATCAGAGTATACGCAGTGTTGGTTGTGGTCTGTAGCCAAAGGTCCAATTAATTATTGCATTTGCGCCTTTTTTGTTTTTCACTTGTGCCTTTTCCTTCTTCTAATTTTCACCTTTTTTTGTGTTCCCCTGTTTATTTTACATTCATCATTGTGGGCAGGATTTGGCATTACAGGAGATTTTCGGCGCAATCATCATTTGTGAATTTTTAAAAAGTCCTAAAATTATTGTGCAAATATGCTTCAGTTGAGTGATTTTATGTACGCCTGAAATCTTTGCACCGATGTTGCAAGATTTTAGCAGAATGTGACACTTTGAGATTAAAAAGTTGCATATATATATATATATATATATATATATATATATATATATATATATATATATATATATATATATATTGTGAGACTCATGTGGGATTAGTGGATGAGGGCAGGTATCTCTCACCCCGGTATCGGTCCTATGTGACTTAGCCTGGCCAGGATCACCTGGCTACTAATGGATTAATGGGAGGTGAAGGACGGAGGTAAAAGGAATCTGGGAAGTTGGGGGAGGGTCTCCATCTGGGAACACAGTAAGCCTGGCTGTGTAGGAGACACTTGTAAGTTGGAGCAATGCCTGATGTTTGTAAGGTTTAGCTGGAAGGGAGAAGCCCTCCAGTTGGTAGTTAGGATATCATCCTGTATAGCTAGCGCCGGACAGGCAAGGATTTATTTTGTTGGTGTTTTTTTCCTTTTGTTTATGCTTCACTGCAATAAACCTGACCAAGCGTCAGTTACACCTTGAATTCGGCTGTCTGCCTGAGGTGAATACGTGCCCTTTGAACCCAGCAAAAGCGATCCCGGAGCGTGTTATTACATTGTGGTGGAGAACGCGGGCAGCACGTTACAGCGCATCATAATGGATGACGTGGTGAAAGCGCTGGTACAATCCGCAGCTGTGCAGCAAGAGGCTAATCGCTTGGTGTCGGCACAGTTGAAGGAACTGGTGGAATCGACGGTTAGAGACCGCCAACTTTTGCAGCAGGTGGCGCAGCGTCTGACGACCGTACCTGAGAGTAATGCGGAGGCTGACCAGAGGGTGATTCATGTGAGTCGGTGCTGGCAGAAATTAACCACAGAGGACGATGTGGAAGCTTACCTGACCACGTTTGAACGGACGGCGGAGCGGGAAAAGTGGCCAAAGGAGCGATGGGCCGACTTGCTTGCACCGTTTCTGGCAGGTGAGGCCCAAAAAGCCTACTTTGATCTTGAGCCTGAAGCAGCGCATGACTTTGATAAACTAAAAGCCGGGATCCTTGCCCGGCTGGGAGTGACGACGGCCGTGCAAGCACAGAGAGTTCATCAATGGACTTATCAGCCCGATAAACCACCGCGGTCACATATGTTTGACCTCATTCACTTGACCAAGAAATGGCTACAGCCCGAGGTTTTCACGGCGCCAGAGATGGTACAAAGAATCGTTCTTGATAAATACCTAAGAGCTCTACCGCCATCTCTGAGAAAGTGGGTAAGCCATGGAAACCCCACGACAGCGGATCAGCTAGTGGATCTAGTGGAGCTTTATTCCTTGGCAGAAGGATTTATGGACGATGCTACACATCCTCGCTCTTCCCCTTCTCGACGAGGATCTGGTAAGACTGTTCCAGGGTCATGGGGAGGAGGAAAATATCCTAAGGCAGTGGAGGAGGAAAACAGGACTGCTGGCCCTGTGAGGGCTAAGGTGCCAAACTATGGTCTTAGCAAGGGGCCCGTGAGGTGTTTCCGCTGCCAGGAGGTGGGCCACATTGCTGCAAACTGTCCAGTAACTGCAGAACCGATGCAGTGCGATGTCACGGACTTTGAAAAATGCAGGGCTATGGTTGCATGGGTAGTGTGTGTTGCTGCATGTCAAGGCGATATGAAAAAACACCTGTGTGAAGTGTCCATTGATGGCAATACTGTTGTTGCACTATTAGACTCGGGAAGTGTGGTGACTCTGGTAAAGGCCAGTCTGGTAGCAGTCCCGATGGGACCGTCAGATAAATTTTCTGTGACATGTGTGCATGGAGACACCTGCTCGTACCTCACAACGGTCTCCTGCATTACTACGCCCTATGGGTCTGTGCATCATAAGGTGGGACTAGTACCAGCATTATTGCATGATATCATTTTGGGCAGGGATTTTCCCCACTTCTGGCAGTTGTGGGAGAACCAATTAGTACCCTAGGGTAGCCGCACGGATGATCCTTCTCCCACACCTTGTGTGGGCCCGGTTTAGCTGGAAGGGAGTAGCCCTCCAGTTGGTAGTTAGGATATCATCCTGTAGAGTTAGCGCCGGACAGGCAAGGATTTATTTTGTTAGTGTTTTTTTCCTTTTGTTTATGCTTCACTGCAATAAACCTGACCAAGCGTCAGTTACACCTTGAATTCGGCTGTCTGCCTGAGGTGAATACGTGCCCTTTGAACCCAGCAAAGGCGATCCCGGAGCGTGTTATCACAATATATATATATATATATATATATATATATATATATATATATATATATATATATATATATATATATATATATACATATATACATACAGTGCCTACAAGTAGTATTCAACCCCCTGCAGATTTAGCAGGTTTACAGATTCGGAATTAACTTGGCATTGTGACATTTGGACTGTAGATCAGCCTGGAAGTGTGAAATGCACTGCAGCAAAAAATAATGTTATTTCTTTTTTTATTTTTTTTTTAAAAATTGTGAAAAGTTCATTCAGAGGGTCATTTATTATTCAACAACCCCTCAAACCACCAGAATTCTGTTTGGTTCCCCTAAAGTATTAAGAAGTATTTCAGGCACAAAGAACAATGAGCTTCACATGTTTGGATTAATTATCTCTTTTTCCAGCCTTTTCTGACTAATTAAGACCCTCCCCAAACTTGTGAACAGCACTCAAACTTGGTCAACATGGGAAAGACAAAGGAGCATTCCAAAGCCATCAGAGACAAGATCGTGGAGGGTCACAAGGCTGGCAAGGGGTACAAAACCCTTTCCAAGGAGTTGGGCCTACCTGTCTCCACTGTTGGGAGCATCATCCGGAAGTGGAAGGCTTATGGAACTACTGTTAGCCTTCCACAGCCTTGACAGCCTTTGAAAGTTTCCACCCGTGCCGAGGCCATGCTTGTCCGAAGAGTCAAGGCTAACCCAAGGACAACAAGGAAGGAGCTCCGGGAAGATCTCATGTTAGTGGGGACATTGGTTTCAGTCAATACCATAAGTAACGTACTCCACCGCAATGGTCTCCGTTCCAGACGAGCCCGTAAGGTACCTTTACTTTCAAAGCGTCATGTCAAGGCTCGTCTACAGTTTGCTCATGATCACTTGGAGGACTCTGAGACAGACTGGTTCAACGTTCTCTGGTCTGATGAGACCAAGATCGAGATCTTTGGTGCCAACCACACACGTGACGTTTGGAGACTGGATGGCACTGCATACGACCCCAAGAATACCATCCCTACAGTCAAGCATGGTGGTGGCAGCATAATGCTGTGGGGCTGTTTCTCAGCCAAGGGGCCTGGCCATCTGCTCCGCATCCATGGGAAGATGGATAGCACGGCCTACCTGGAGATTTTGGCCAAGAACCTCCGCTCCTCCATCAAGGATCTTAAGATGGGTCGTCATTTCATCTTCCAACAAGACAACGACCCAAAGCACACAGCCAAGATAACCAAGGCCTGGTTCAAGAGGGAAAAAATCAAGGTGTTGCAGTGGCCTAGTCAGTCTCCTGACCTTAACCCAATTGAAAACTTGTGGAAGGAGCTCAAGATTAAAGTCCACATGAGACACCCAAAGAACCTAGATAACTTGGAGAAGATCTGCATGGAGGAGAGGGCCAAGATAACTCCAGAGACCTGTGCTGGCCTGATCAGGTCTTATAAAAGACGATTATTAGCTGTAATTGCAAACAAGGGTTATTCCACAAAATATTAAACCTAGGGGTTGAATAATAATTGACCCACACTTTTATGTTGAAAATTTAACTGAGCAACATAACTTGTTGGTTTGTAAGATTTATGCAT